>NC_056732.1:1671527863-1671652863 GCF_019279795.1 Protopterus annectens
ACTGCCCTTGCAAGCCATTTTAAGCCTAGCCAATTATCCCTTGTGAGACTCAAACCCTGCACCTTGTGTTTGTAAGGCAAACACCTTAACCATTAGGCCACTCGTATGAAACACTTAAAGGATTCTTCCATCCCCAGTGGTTTAGGCATTGCCAACCCCCACACTATTGCTATTCAAATATACTAACTTTGGGATACCTGTACGTCAGGTGTAGACAGAATGGGCCCAAGATAAATCAGTCTGGGAACTGGTGTACATTCCCTTTGTTTACACTTAACTGCACACCTGGGAACATCAGATTTACATTCCTAGGACTTTCAACAGACATCAATAGAAGACCCTTCCTTACCCGCCTGCTTGGGAGATGAGCACAGGCAAAGGCTCTTCACTGTTCTTTCCATCTAGCAGTCTGAGGTGCAGGCCACTAATCAGAATTGTAATTGTTTTATGTTTTGCTGACTTTAGGGTAGTCCCATTAGGTGTGCAGCCATAAAGATGTGAGGTGCTAATCATACTGACTAGGGGAAATCTGGCCAAGAGAAATGACTATGCTGTTCTTTCAGTAATTACTGTGGGATCTTTTGCATCCACCTGAGATACCTAAACTTGTACATATGGCGCCTTGATTTAATATTGCCTCTGAAGGATGGTACGCTGAAGTGAAGCTCTTTCTTCATTTGTCAATATTGGAAAAATGAATCTAAGTACCTTGTGTGAGAATAGAACCCACACTGTCCCAGTCTTCCAGTGGCAAAGGCAAGCATGGTACCTGCTGAACCATTGACGCATGTGGGCACCCCTCCCTCTTTGCTTGTAGGTCAGTGGGTTATTTGTACATGTATGTCGTTATGGAACTAGTGTCCTACAACAGCATTTTCTTTCTTCAATAAAAAGACGTGCACTTTATTTAAGTGTGTACTTTGTGCATGCATTGGGGCAGTAAAATGTGCAGTCAGAGTCCTTACCCAGTGAAGTCGTGCAGTTGGAAACAATCCTACAAGATCTCAAATCTCTTTTCCCTTGAAGCCAGGAGTGCAGTAGCCTTACATGTTCTCTTCCCAAGGGTCTAGTATGCTTTCTCTATAATAGGTCTTGGAAGAATAGCAGTGTTGTGGGAGAAGCAAACCACTGCAAGTAAAATTATTTGCTGCTTACAACTTGCCAGTACTCGGCAATGGTAGTGCATCATACCAGAGCAAAAGAAATTGCTCCCTAGATCTGCTAAAACCACATTTCTACTTGGCCCTCTTATCTTTAAAATCCTTTATGAAGGTTACTGTCCACCACTGCTCAACAAGCTGTCTTAGAACTGAATGTTAAACCTCAAGCGATCATGGCTTACGACTGCTAAGGCCAACTTTCATCATCTTCTTTGAAAGAGCTTTCTCTGTAATTACTCCTGTTACTTGGCACATCATTCCCAATGATTTAAAGACTGTTGAACAAATCACTCTGTTTAAAGAAAATATCTTTAAAGGCACTGCTTGCAAATGCTTTCAGGATAATGGCTGATATCACCATCCAGTAAGCCTTTATGAGGCTTAAGCACTTTTACATCTTGGCACTTTATTTGCGCTCTCCTCCTATCATTCCTACTTTGATTTTGCTTTTTCTTTAAAGTTTAGCAATAAACCTTCCTATTGGTACCCCTCCTCCTCTTTTTGTGCCCCACCTCAGTTATTGCAACTTGTACTCCTTTTCAGCCTTTCCTCCTGTCACTAGCCTGCATTCCCAGTTAACGTTCTTCCATTGTCTTACAGTCACAGCTATGTTCCATCATTATACTCCCTACTTTCTCCTAATAATTGGTGAATTTACATAGCTGTATTTTGTTCTTACTGTATATCACACTGTCCTATTGTGTGCATGCTTTCTTGTTGATTTGGCCATTGTATAATTTGATTTGTATGTTGTAAAATTTGTATTCCTGCTAGTGTGACCCAGGTCGTGCCTGGAAAGGGTATTTGGACCAAGGCATCTACCTCATTAACTAATAAAAATAAAAACATGAGTTTTCATGGACTGACAAATCCAGGAAGGATGTTGAGAGAGTACAATGTTTTATTCACGTGTGTATATTTTATGAATAATATATTCACATTTTTTTTTACAGCTGTTTTATATTCAGCATTAGAATAGAAACCCTTTTATGAGGATGTTAAGAGATGAGGCATTGGAGGAATGGTTTAAAAAATGGCATTTTGAAAAAAAAATAGTGCAGTGTTTACATCAAAAACAAAAGTTTAACATGTATAGCCTTCATGAATGAGGGCAATTTTAAGATGGCGGGTTAATGGGAGAAATGTGTTCCTGAACCTGAAGAGGTTAAATACCCATCATATTCATTCTGTGTAGTGAGGTTAAAATGATTTGCTTTTAACATTGTAATTTGATGCAATCAAGTGAAATTGTGGAATGTTAAGGTCTCAATGTTCAGGTGATGGCAGAAGAAATAGAAACCTTGGATAAAAATATGATTTTTGTAAGGAGAAATGTGCAATGATGACAAATGAGAGCATTTGCAGCTGCTACAGGAGTGTTCAATAGGTGTTGAAAATTAAGTTTGATGACTGTCAAAAAAACTAATGAGAAGCTTGGAAGAAGTGGAATTTAGCATGTGACATATTGTGGACCACTGGGGGAAAATATATAACAATTTTGCAAGTGGATGAAGTTGAGGATATTCAGTTTTTGCATGCCCATCATGTTGCCATGATTGAGGTGGATATAAAAAATTACTCCGTTCTCTTAATAATAATTAGGTGAACAAGCAAAAAATGTCTCGGCAGCTGGTTGCAACATACAATAAAGCTTGTGAAAAGAACCTGTAAATCACTGAAGTATTGGAAGGATGTGGACCAGATTTATTGGAATGTGACAAAACTAAGATGACATAGTGGCCAGGTTTTATGCAGTCGTTGGGAACTCAGTGCTAGCTAGTTGCCATTGACTGTTGAAGTTTTCTGACAAACTCAGACTTTTGTTGCAATTTGTGACTGCAGCAACTATGGCGTACATGGAGACAGTATGGGAGGTGTCAAATGGTGTATGTTGTTCATGTTGGATGCAACATTGCAAAAAAGATTGCAGTTTATGGATGCTGTTAAAAGTGGTAGAGATGTAACTTGAAGTATAGGTTGACTATGCAGTAGTACTAAGAATTTCTCTGGAAAAGGTGGTGACTTTTACTAATGCTGAAGAAGCAGTAGCTCGGTGAAGGAAGTTGCCATGCCTTTCTTGAAGCAATGGAGACAAAGTATTTGGGGACTGAAAACTGGGGTGACTGTGCAAATTTGGAATTGCTAGATGGAATAGTGCTTCTGTATAACGCAGCAGGCAAAAGATGGCACAAGGGTTTCATTTTGATACTTGGCCATTAAATGTTATGAGCAGAAACATGTTTGAATACTGGTATTAAAGCGCATTGTTGAAGACTGATCATTGCAAACAGGATATTTATCTTGTATGTCAACAGTAATTCAAAGGGATTCACCATTCATTTTCTTTATAGATGTACTCAACTTTCTTAATGAGGTTATCTCGATACCCAACAATTATTGTGACATCAGTAAATTAAATTAAACCAGACCAGGAAAGCATTTGTCAGTACACTGGAACAGTCTGTAAATTAAACCAGACCAGGAAAGCATTTGTCAGTACAGCAGTCTGTAAATTAAACTAGACCAGGAAAGCATTTGTCAGTCCAGTTGAGCACAGTCTGTAAACCAAAACAGACCAGGAAAGTCTTTGTTAGTACAGTGGAACACAGTCTGTAAATTAAAGCAAAACAGACAAGGAAAGCATTTCAGTCCAGTGGAACAGTCTAGTTAATTTTGAACTAAGAGGCGCTGAAAATGGTGACATTGTGTATTTGAGGACTGTGGGCATAACCGTGAAGATTATAATAGTGTAAGAAGTGTCTTATGTATGCCATGTTTATTTTTTTCTTGTTTAGGCTTTATGCAGCTTCATGCTGTGAAACAGTTGGTTTGTTACTGCATGGTAGTAAGATATGAGAAATATCGTTAACGACTTTGTTTTAATATTGGACATCCAAACTGGTTTTAATTGTATATAATTATGCATTTAGTAATGCATTGCCAAGCATTTCTTAATGTAGTGTTATCAGGGAGTTGCTGCTATGATTTTTTTCTGCATGCACTTTATGGATAATATTGAAATTTTATACTGTATTTAATTGGAGCCACGTATTTGTTTAAAGTGAGTGGTAGTGAAAGATTTAATGGGATGTGGCTGTGACACTGATCTAATTTTTCACAAGCTAGGGATTATATCTGCTATATTCTAACTAGACATGAGTATATTATATAACCTGAATGGTTAAACTTTGGAATCCTTGGCTCCTAGCAAAAAATAAGTTATTCAGAGTGTTTTAATTTGAGTGCTTATAATTGGATATCTGATCGTCTCCCCCCCCCCTCCCCCTTTGTATCGGGTAGGGAATCCGGCACCTTCCTGTCATGGCAAGAGGACTACAAGACTATTTGTTCCCTAGCTTGGGGGCCTAATCAGCTCATCTATTTCCCAGAGAGACAAGGGTCAGGTAGTAGGGACCAGACCAGTCTGCCGACTTCAGCAGAGTCCCTAAACGCTGAAAAACTGTCTTTAGCACCACCAAATGCTGCCTTACATTAGAAGCATGTGTATATCCGTGCATGTCTTCCCTAGGCAGAGTAACCTCAACATGCTTATTCTGCATGGGAGCAACACCCGCTGGCCCCTCAAGGTGCTATGTTCCATGAACCAGAGCCACTTTCCTCTTCTCAAAGAGGGTGAGCTGGTAATGACTGCTTACTGCAATCCTTTTTAGCCCTTTCCCCTTCATCTCTAATCAGTATGGAATGCTAAATACTGATGATTATTCCAGTCTTAGTATAATACATATGTTAACTGGGCAAAGCAGGGTGATTTCATTTTTGAGCCACAAGTTTAGCTTTATCGGGTGTGAAGGTAATTAATATGGAGATAATGGTTGTTAATGTTGTGGATGTTGGTGGCATGAAAATGGATGCATTTTATGGTAAAAATATTACAATGAGGAGAAATCTGGAAAATGGGAGGCAATTTGTAATAAGTGCATCTAGTCAGAGGTGGGTAAAAGTTAATTACTGGAAAGATTGCAATAAGATTGTGTGTGTGTGGCATGTGGTGACAGAGTAAGGATGCTGTTAATAGAGGTAAATGGACTTTGGTAGATGACAGGTGCTGTAAACTTGCTTTAACAGTCAAAATCAGAAGGGTAAAATGACACAGGAATTGAATTTTATTTTTTTAGCTATATAGAGTAGAAAGACTAAAAGACCTGTCTGTCCTAGTTTTGTTGGTACACTATTTGAGATATTTTGACAGTGGCATGATTGACTGCTTAGTTGGATTTATTGGAGTAATTCAAGACTGAAAGTTGAATATAGTGTTACTGATATATGTATCAGTATCACATTCTTTATACTCTCATGATTCATCAACTCTTCATTTAGTAATCCATGCACACTTTTTAAAAGAGAAATGATGTGACTTCTGAGGAAAAATACTTTTAAAGAAGGGGACTGATGGTGGAGATGGGCAAGTGTTTGTGCAGCATTATATTGCCTAACGGTAATATGTTGGGCACAATTGCTTGTAGACTGATGGAGGGCTTGAAGGATGTGGTATATAAGCAGCTGCCATACATAAACAGTACACAAGTCAGTTGCTGAAACGAGGATAATTAATATGTATGACAATGGGTAAAAGTATATAAAGAATGAATATGTACTCAGTAGATTAAAACAGAATAGTGAAGATATGGGGTAGATGCAAATGATTTATCTTATTTTGGTATTAATGCCTCCATTTGGTTATATGATAATAGTAAGGATAATGCAGTGTGGAATAAAGCACATTGATGCTGAAATGAGTTCACTGTTGGTCTTAACGTCCTCCCTCGGTCATCCACGTTGAGATCAGGAGGCTGGGTTTGGTTCACATCCCTTCTACATAAATCATTATCCACACCTTTTGTTGCTCCCTCGTCAACCCTTTTTCTACATTTTGTTCATGGGGTCAGGGTGTTGCATCAACTGTCACCATCTCTGTTGATTTCGTGACACGCACTTAGCTTCTTGGACAGTGATGCCCAACGGTTGCAGGCCTTCTGTCACAAAATTCATTCATCTCTTTGCTGAATGCCCTCTTTCCATTTGCCTTCTTCTATGTCCAAAAGCATCATTGCCAGATTGTCATCTATTTTCCTGCACATGTGCCCATACCACCATAACCTGTTTTCTTTGACCTTCTCTGCAGTCTCAGCTACTTTAGCTTCTGCTGTAATGTCCTCATATTTTGTCTGTCCTACAGTGTGCACCACCTATCTATCTTTGGCACTTCTCTCCGTAAGCTGCACACACTGTTTCGTACTCCTTACTTTTTCAACTTATTTGGCATTCTTCTGTCGTACACTACCCCTGATGTACTGTGCGAGTTTCCTGTAGGGCTTCTAATTCTAGCTGTTACCTCTTTATTTAGACATCCCTTCCCTCCCTCCCATATACCTGACACTTAACTTTTTTCCACTATTTTCCCTTGTATCACATTTCTCAACTTCTGATTTTTCCCCATTTGCTGCCATTGCAACTGTCAGATGTATTCCATTTTCATCCTGTGTGCCTTCAGTTTTGCTGAGGCTCTTGTTCAGAGTCTGCTTCTAATGCCACATTATCTGCATACAGAAACTAGCATTCAGGTTGGGGGGGGGGCATATCAGCACTAGTTCATCAGCAGTATGAACAGTAGTAGGTTTCTGAGCTGAACACTTGTATGCATCCACTCTCTGAGTACGAATACTATTATTTTTTTGTCATTGGGTCCTTGCACTTAGCCTGTAGTAATTCTACCAATGCTTTTGGGACTTGGAACCATCTGAAGACTATCCAAATCAACTGCATTGGGCTTTGACATATCCTTTCTCAAAGTCTCTGAATACCTAGTTGGACTCTTTCCTCATCTCTACCTTGTCCACTATCTGTCTCACTGCAAACATTAGGTCAGTTGTGCTGCTCATCTCCCATCCTACTTTCTACTACTCTGTATGTTTATCGTTTATCTATCACATTCTCCAGAACTTTCATGCAATTTGACAGGAGTTTTGATACCTCTGTAATGCCCACAGCTGTGAAGGTCTCCTTTTGTTCTTGTACACTGGCACGAGTGTGCCTATTCTCCAGTCATCTTTGCTATGTCTCTCTCTCCATACTGCTAGGAGTACTGTCTGGTCCATTTCTTCCCTATCTCACCCAACATCTTGATCACATGTGCTGTGACCTCATCTGACCATGTTGCTTTCCCCTGACTTTTTTCCTTAGTGCTGTTCTTACTACTTTTAGGGTGGACTCCTTCTCTTTTACCTTAACCTGTGTCTGTGGCAGTGCAGCTTCTTTGGGGTTTTCTTCATTCAGAAGCTGCTGGAAGTACTCCTTCTTCCATCTGCCTCTGATGTCCAGTGGACTGATGAGCAGGATGTTGCAGGCTTTCCTTACGAAGGGTGCCTGATTATCTTTATATTTTTGTGCCACCTACTGAGTCACTTTCCAGAAAATGGTAGAGTACTGCTGATGCCTTGCTCTTTGCTATTGCATCTGTTCTCTTGGCCTATTTGTTAGCCAACCAGTATTGCTTTTTAGCCTGGCCCATCTTTTCTTTCTCCCTCTTTTTCCTGCGTCCCTCCTTTCTTTTGATGTCTTTCTGAACGCCTGCATTCCACCACCAGCCTTCCTTGTTTACCTTATTCCCATACCTGGCTCAACTGCATATCTGTTCTATAGTCCTCACATATGCTTTTTTGAGGTGCTGCCATTCCTCCAGCTGTTTCCTTTTCTTCCTGAGGTGCTTGAGACCTGAGTCTTTCCTTGAAGTCTTGCAATTTTTCTCCAGTCAATTTCCAGATTTTTAGACTAGTCTCTGACCAGAGTCTGCAGCTAATTGTGGCAACCATTGTGTTTTATGCTGTGGGCAGTGTGTCTCATTGAGAGTGAATTTGCAATTGCTGATTCTACCCCAGTGCCCTTTCCTTAGTAGGAAGTCAGACTATGACTGATCTTTTCAGTGACCTTCAGCTGCAAAGAGAGAGGAGGATAAGGCGATAGGGAAGGTTTGCCATCCTCTGTGGCTTTATCTTCTTCAGTGGTGGTGCAAGCTGTTGCTGTTTGTCTGACTGGTGTTGAGGTAAAGATGACATGGGGATTTGGAACTTGTTGATTGGCTGCATGTTCCACGAATTATGGGTGAGCAAGGGACCAGGTGCCAAGAGCACCTGGACACAGTAGTCAGCAATGTGGGCAATAGACAGGAGCTAGGCCAGGGGAGTTGGCATCAGCATCTGCAATTCAAGAGGAACTGACAAGTGATGGAATATACCCCCCCAAAATACTGTGTTCTGGTAGTTGTACCCTTAATGATTGTTCACTGTATAAACTGAAAGGTTATATTGGTTCCATCTTTTCTCCTGTATATTTTCTAGCCATGCACCAATATTTGTAGCAGTGAGTAGTATGTTATTTGACCTCTCTGATATTCAGTTTAGTGGGTGTCTGGTTTGTGCCCTGCTAGTTTGCTCTACCCCAGGGTCAGATGTAGTACTGCTGCAGATACTGTGGCGGCTGCTTTAGCTTTACTAAACTGTCCATGCAGTGTTATACTGAGGAAAGTGTCTACCTGTTCTGTGAGAATTAAACTCTGTACCTTCTGTCTGTGAGGTGAGAGAGGACATGCAGGTGGTTGGTGTGACAGAGCAAGATGCAGACGACAAGAAGAAATGGAAACGGATGATCCACTGTGGTGACCCCTAATGGGAGAAGCCGAAAGAAGAAGAAGACTACCTTCTCTCTTTGAGGTAAGCACAACTTCCAACCCCGAAAGATGTCATAACATCTTTTACATCCAGTTGAGCTACCACCAACTTGGGCAGATGGAGCCTCTGTTTAACCTCTCCCCCAAAGGAAGACACTCAGGAGTGCAGTTTCAGCAATCCTTCTGCCTGGTGTGGTAATAGAACCCACATCCTTCTGCATCAATGGCAAGTGTATTGTCTGTTGTATCACAATCATATGATTGTTTCTGCTGGCATTACTTTGTGGGAGGTTGCAAAACACTGAGGAGTAGGAATTTGCCATTTTCTCACTGTTGCGCAACCTCAGAGTTGGTATCTATAAGTAGCAGGCAATGTGGGGCGTGCAGTAGAGGTTGCCCTCTTGCAAAACTGATTTTTTTTTTCAGTTTTGATCCTTTGGGATTGCTATTTTTATGTTCAACATCGTGGTTCTTAAATACATTCATAGTTAGAAAATCCTTTGTATTGCGCATGGTATCTCCTCAAAGTCCAAAGAAGTTATACTCCCACTTCATTCATCCCCTTACCAAGCCCATCATTGAATATAGTGGAGAGACCTTAACGTATTCTCACCAAAAAATCTCCAGCCTGTCTACGCTTAGCTACTCTGATGGTCCTTTCCCTATACTCAGTATCTTACTTGATCTTTAAGTGTGGTCTCTTTTTAGCCCTTCATGTTGGGAGTGACCCAGCCCTCTTTGAGCTCTTTTTCATAAATAAAAACTCATTCTAGAGACAGAAACCTATGTTGCCACATTATCACCTGTAAATATGAGAGATATGTAACCCAACCCAATGTATCCTTCTCAATTCTGGAATAGGCTGCCCTTTCCTATCCAACAGAGTACTTACTTGGTCACGTGTCTCAAGTCACATCCCTAAAAACCTTGTAGTACTGGTCTGGATAACTGATGGGTGGTAGTAAATGTTCACTAGGAATATGTGGTAAAAGTCTACTTAAGGGGGAGCATTGTTAGTTTCCCACTAGTATTTGGTGGCGTGGTTGAGTTTCTCCTTGGCTGTAAGCGTGGTAAAAACCTATAAGTTATAAGTAGATATTAATATGAATATTCGTGGTATTAAGGGAAGAATGTTATACAGTTACATTGGGTGAGAGGGAAGGGCACTTGACCATCAAACCCAGAGGACATCCGTGTAACTCTCCAAAAAGCCTGTGTATATAGTGTGATGGACAGGGGGAATCAAGTGCAAGAATGCCAGGGACCGATGGCACAGGTCTGCAGAAGGCCCAGGATGCCTGAAGGGGCAGAATAGAAAAGGAAAGGCTAGGTCTATTTAAGGTAGCTGCAAGAGTTTGGCAGGACAGCAGACTCTTTCCACCGCTAGTACCCACCAATGATTGTACCATCTCTCCAAAGGATTGTAGAAAGCAGTACAAAAGATGCATTAATCAGAGGTGGGATTTAATGATTTGACTGTGAAAAAAAGATCACTATCTTTCTGACAGCTTATTTATATAATGCAGTTAAAAGAAAGTTTGCCGTTGATGAAGCTGGTCTTTGAACTTTGTGCTTGAATAATTTTATGTTGACTGAAAATGATTACATAACGATGTCTGAATAAGGGAAATTTTATCTCTGTTGTATTGCGGCACCATTTCCCAATACAGTATGCAGCTCCTGCCTGTTGACTTTTCCCATTGCTCAGCAGGAAACAAAATTTACTGTTGGCATTTATTTTCTTGCTTGGACATTGCAAATGTGTAAGTTTCTGAAAAATGTTGCTGACCGATGTGCCTTAAGTGGGGTTCTTTGAAAGAAATTGGTAAATATAAATATTAAGCCTATCCTGTATACTTGAGTAATTTATGGACATTTACTGTAAAGTGCCTAGCTCTTTGGTGCAATGGGATGAAGCCCTGATTGTGACCCAGGTGACTGGGGTTTGTTTAACTGCCACAAAACTGGAGGAGCTAAGCAGGGAGTGCAAGGAGTGAAGGGATCTAGCCCACTAGCCTGTACTGTGGGGCACACTAAACACTTGATTTTTTTTTGGGGGGGGGTTGCCAGGGCTTCTTGGAGGGAGCTTCCCTTGTGGAAGTGAGGGGATGTCCTCTGTGGTCAGCTCATTACTTACCATCTGCTCAGTCCTTCATTGGGTGTATGCAGGAAATAGCACTTTTAGAAAAAAATCTCAAACCACCCCAAGGGCTACCTGAATGATGGGCCCCTCTCAGTGGATTCACTACCAGTGATGGGGAACAAATTGTAGACTTTGAAAGGGGATTGATTAACTGATAGTAAGAGCAAAGGGGGAGAAGCTATATGCTTTTAGAATGCCACCCCATGAGTATCCTGTTTGTTGATTTTAGAACATAGCATTTCAGTCTGTCCTGCTTAATTTCACACAGCATGCAGGCAGAACTGTTTATATCACCAGCATTCACTTCCAGTTGCAAATACTTTGGAAATTCTGGTTTACAGAAAGTTACTTGCTTTGAACTTTTGAATGGTTTATGCTGAGCTTGTCATGCTGTTCTGACACTGGTCAGCTTGTTATCAGCTTATAGTTATCAGTGTCACACAGTAATTGGAGACAGTACTGGGGTTTTGGGGTTGCTACTTAATATCAATAAAAAGTGTTAATGTGACAACTTCCTTACTAAACTGTACCTTGAACTGTTATTGCTGTGCTTATCACAGTTTGTTGCAACAAGTATATAAAGTGGCCTGCTAAAATATAACTTTTGACATATGAATGCTGAGATGCTTTGATTTTTAAGGCAGGTCTTACTTTTTGTATTTGAATTTACAGATGTTTATTACTAGACTGGAATGCATATGCTAAATTACTGATAATTGACTTGGAGTAAAATTGTGCATTTGTGACCAGTTATACCTACAAGTGCTGTTGGGGGGGGGGGGGGGGCAAAGTCTGTTCTGTTATGCTTTCATGTGAATGGCACTTAATGTTTGTAGATAGCTTTGAACTTGGTGAAGTCCTTGAAAATCTGTGTAGCCTTATCAGCTGGCGTAGGTGTGGTGGTAACCTGGGAAATGTTTTTTTCTATGCTGGAGAGCTCAGTCATTCAGAGTACATGCAGAATACATACAGATTGTGCATAGATCTCCCTACACACTATATAAATCAAAATGCAGCTATATTTTCTTCTGGGATGCATCCTATTGGTTACCTCACACTTGCATTACTGAGGTTGATCGTCACTGCAGATGTAGTTCAGCAGCAGTTGTTTTACGCTGCCTAATATGGTACAACTTTATCTCAACTCGTCAATGAGTAAGAGACTCACACAAGTTGTGATTTTGGCTTTTCCCAGTTAGGGGTCGCCACAGCGGAACCCCAGTCCGCTAATGATCGGCAGTATATTTTTACGTCGCCGAGTTGCCAGCTCTGACGCACAACCTTCAACGAAGTAGGATAGGTTAAATGGCTGCAGCCATGTGTTTATTTCCAACTACCCTAACTGATTGAAAGCCAAATATTTCAAGAAATGTGCACGAGGCAAGGAGTTTGAGAGCTCACCTGTCACATTCAGATCAACCCATAGCAGTGCAAGTTCCTCTGTTTCCTGGGCCACCTTACAGTCTGCTAGTGGAAGGTGCTGGGCTGGTGAGTCCCTTTCAAACCCCCCCCTCCCCTTTGGATCCATCTGTCCTGTAACCATTCTCCCTCCACATACCTTTGGCCTCCCTTCTCTCTTATGTGATGAAAGGTAGGAAAGGTGAGATGCACACCTTCCAATATAGGAGCTTTAACCTTATCCTAGCTAACACCACCTGCAATTCTGAATGAAAATCTGAATGCCTTCCTCTAACAAAGTGGACCAGTGTCTGTCCGCTTGACCCAGATGACTGGAGGAACAATATAAATGTCTCCTGTGCCCTCCAGCAGTATGTTGATCCGTGGTATTGTTAACTCGACCTCTCTGCCTCTCATTCTCTCATCCGCTGCAGTGGATCTCAAAAAGGGGGGGTTGGCCCTGACAGCCATATCTGTTCCGATGGTAGCTCTTCTAACATTGGCAAGAAGTAAATCTGCTTGGTTACATTCCTCAATACTCTAGAAAACTTTACTCTCCCAAACCCTTAACCTGCAAAACCATTGCAAAGTCGGTATTTACTTTAGGCCTTATCTCTAGCTGTTAGACCACCCATGTTGTAACTTACAGGAAAGTTCTCTATCCAGAGAACTCTGTAAAGGCTGATCCCCCTCTAGCTCTGACCTTCTACCATTTCTCGTTACCCCCCACCTGATCCTCTTGCCCTATTCTGGCCATAACCTACTCTAACCTCCCTTTACCCTTTTCACACCTGAAGTCCAAGCTGACCCTACTTTAAATGTTAGCTCACTGCAACCCTGCTCATGAGCTGTTGTAATTTATGTTTAGGGAATAGTCAATAAAGTCCATGGGTAATATTGTTGAATACTGCTATCCTTTCTTCTTGGGTGTTCTAGCTTTTAACTTGCTTTTGGAACTGCACATTACAGTTTTTGTATGCATATGGATGTGGGGTTGCAGTTGAACTGTCCCAAGTTCCATTATTGGTGGCATTTAACACAACCCACACCTGGCTGTAATAAGCACTTTCTCCTGTCAGTAACCATTTTCTCTAGATTTATTCTCATGGTTGAGGTCTGGCTATGGCTGGGCAAAGGGGACGGCTACCCTGGGTGCAAAGTATTTGGGTGTGTGAGCAGCAGATGCTGCTTGGTCTTTAGTACATTACTGGCATTCAGAACTGAACGCCAGTATTGCATATGTGGTCAGGGATTAAAGCACTTTAGCCTTTCATATGTGGTATTAACTGTAGGACACTTGTTTGTTACTAGCAAGCAGTTTGCTCAGTAAAAAAAAAAACTCTAATAGAAACTGAAGAATATTTTTTTTTCTCTCAACTTAAAGTTTGGGGAGGTGCCAGATCAGGGAATGGCACAGGTTACCAGAGTTATCAGCTATGGCTCTGTCTGAGAGTTAATTGTGCATCCCAAATAATTGAGATGATTTACAAAAAGTAAAAATGAATGAGTGAAGCAAAATCCTTGTTGCTTTTACTTTAGAGATAAAGTGCCAAAAGTAGTTTTTTTATAACTTCAGTTTTCCATATGAGTGCGCTCACATGCATTTTTGTGCATGTGAACACTGAAAAAAAAAGTTTTTAAATCATTATTAGTTTTACAAAAATACCCTTTTAAAACTACCTGCATCACTGACTGTAAAAATCTTAATTGGTAATGTGCATACGTTGTAAATCAATTACTTAATTGCAACCCGGATAAACTGACTTGGGAGGAACGAATTGGTTGCAAGTGCCAACCTCCTAATTTAGCAGGTTGGTGGTTACTTGACTGATTTTTCAATGTGCACATTACCAAATAATTAGTGCTTTTGTAGTGAATGATGCAAGTGTGCTCTGCTGCTATACAATTAATGTAGGTAGATTAAAATAAGATTTTGAGTTTCCATGTTTGGGAGTTAAGGTTGTATTTTGAAGTTTAATTAGTACTTTATTTTCAGTTTGCCACATATATATGATGGTTTGTTGCCTGTGAATGGGCATACCTTGTTGAGGGTCTAGTGGAGTCCTAAGGGAAAAAAGATGTATTACAAACCTATCCAACATCAATTTAGTTTTAGATAAACGTACTGTGCAGGCAGTTGTGTAATAATAGTGAAAGACCAGTACAGAGGCATCAATATATTAGCATAGACTAGTTTAAGCTTCAGAAATGACTAGTAATTCAGCATAAAATAACTTCAAAAACTCTTGTTAAAAATATGAACATATGTGGTTATCAGGTGAAGAGGACATCATGAAAATAATATTGGGATTGCTTGTACCCTTATCCATAATGCATATTTTCTGTTCCTTTTTCTTTGACTACAGTTACATTTACAGTAAGCCTGATTTTCAGAGCTTTACCTTAGGGCAGAGGAAAGTTTAGTTTGACAACAATGTTTGGTAAGCTTTTGAATATGTCCAAAGCAGGGCCCTTGAGCCTGGCTTGTCTTTGCTGTAGGTTGTATATCGCAGTAGAGCAGTCAGCACACTGATGATGGTTCAAGGACTGAACACGGAGGAAAGCGATTAATAGTGTTTCAGATGCAGTGGAACCCCGAGCTGTCCATGTAGGGTTTAGGATGTGCTGCTTGAAAGTGCTGCTTATCTTGCAGTGGGCTTTGCTTTCCTCTACTCCATTTGGTGTTCATTAAAGTGATGTCCAGGGTAGCTGCTGTTTCTGAACAAATTGGCAAAGTCATTTTTTTCTTTCCCTTCCCTGAACTAAGCTAGCTTCCAGACCAGTGTTTACTTTAGTAGGTAGAATGTGCAGATTTAGTTTGTGTTGTATGGGACTTTGTGCCACCTACAGCTGAGATGCAATCTCCATGTGGTCTGTCTGAATGAATGAAGTATTGAGACAAGGAAATAATGTAATCATTCTGCTGAAGGGTTACTTAAGAGAAGTTTTTGGAGATGGTTTATACCCAATGATCTGAAGTAGCTGACTTTGGTTTTCAACCTGTGGGTTATAAATCCATATCAGATCCGACATGGCCACATATCCAGCATTTGATCTGAGCTCCAAGCTCCTCCCCTTACCCATAATGCCCTGTCTCCTCCCTCCCTTCATATCTCATTTGCTGCTGGAAAAGCAAGCATTGTAGTCTGAATGCTAGGGTAAGTCTGTGGGTTTTGTGAGTAGATTTTTGATGATTTTTGCTATCTCTTTTAACCTTTTTCTCTTTTTTATCTTTCTACCTCCTTGCGCAGTCGTTGATTTAAAAAAAAAAAAATTTCTTTCCTTCCCTTTATTATTGTTTTTGGGGGGTGTGTGTTTGTGTGTGTCTGTCTGGGCCTGTTAGGGCATGGCTGAAGCCCCAAAAGCAGGTTTTAGAAAGTGCACAGAGTGTAGCCATAAGCTCTCCCCAGCCAATGGCCATACTCGGTGCATGGTGTGCCTGGCGCTGGCTCGCCAGCAAACTTCCTGCCCTATCCGTGCTGGGTTTAATCCCAGAGCCCTGAAGGACAGGAGGCATAAACTTATCTTCAAGGGACTACTTCCCTACTTGGGGACTGTAGCCCCTACGCCCCTTCGTCAGGAGCATCAGCTGCAACTTCCTCCTCTTCCCC
The DNA here is from genome assembly GCF_019279795.1 of Protopterus annectens. Taxonomy (NCBI): domain Eukaryota; kingdom Metazoa; phylum Chordata; order Ceratodontiformes; family Protopteridae; genus Protopterus; species Protopterus annectens. Next base: position 1,671,543,860 of record NC_056732.1, read on the forward strand.
AGCCTCAGGGACTCAAACTTCCGCCAAGGTGTCCGGGGAAGGGGATAAATCCAGGAAAGACAGGCCGAGGAAGTGGTCCCCCGACCGCTCGGCATCAGCCGGCCCGCCACCTAAAGTTAGAGCAGAAGCTAGGCCTGGATCCCCTGGCTCCATTCCCCCTGGGTTCTCCCCCGAGCTGGTCATCTGTCAGGGCTTCCCCTCACTGGCATTCCAGACCGGTGTCTGTGGCCACGTCCTCCCGCTCCACCCAGAGCCTTAGTGAAGTGAAGATGAATAAGATGATGCGGAGGTTTATCCGCACCCAAATTCAGATGGGGGTCTTGCCTGCCCCTTCTCCCTCTTGCAGCCTTTTTTCATGCCGATCAGTCCTCCTCTGATCTGGCTTGTGGTTTCAGAGCCCCTGGATTCGAAGACCCTCTGGGTCGAGGGTCAGCACCGACTGTACCTTGTACCTCAACGCCGGCCATCTCCTTGAGCATTTCGTAGTCCTGGAGTTGGATCCGAGGGATTGATGTCGGCTCAGTGTGTGTCAGAATGCAGTATTCCCTTCGGCATCGCCTCCTGGAGTCTCTCTGCTCCGAGTCCCCTGTCATGTCAGAGGGGAACGGCTCCAGCTTGTACTTCTCAGGATGTCTGTTCCCCTTCAGCCTTTGATGTGGTGGAGAGGGTTCTCTCGGTACAGTCGAGACCCTTGTCCATCTCAGACTCCCTCTGCTTCGAGTACCGTCCTGACCATCTTATCCTCTCAGAAACAGCCTGTGCCTGTTTTGCCTCTGGAAGCTCCCCTGAGAGAGTGGCAGGACGTTGGCGAGTCCTCCCCAGAGACTCCCACTCAGGAGGTTCCTCGCAAATGGACGTGTGAAAGGAGGCACCTGGACTCCCCACTGGAATCCCTCACCGAAGACACTGACTTGGAGGAAGGGAAAGGTTCCTCCTGATCAACCACCAAGGATGTTTCATGGAACTCCTTCACCAGAGGGGGGGGTGGTTTGGCCAAAAACTGACCTCGGACAAGTCAATGTTCCTCAAGGCATTTGGCATGAGCCTGTCTACTTCCTGGGTGTCCCGTCCTGCGGATCCACTTGTGGACCTTATGACATCTCTGTCATGGAAGGAACCGGGCGCTGTGGAGCGCATCCCTAAGCGTCTTAGTAAGGTCCGTAGCCCCCCTTCAGACAGGACTTGTTGGAATAAGGGGTCCGTGGTGGCAGCTGCCATGAAGAAAGAGCTCACACGCAGGAGAGCTCTACGGTCCATCCTCCTGAAAGAGAGTCAAGGACAATGGACTGTTTAGGGAAGTGGGTGTATGCTTTAGCGACTCTTTCCATCAGAGCACTGAACTATATGGCACACGTTGACCTAGAGTCCATGTTGGCGGAGGGCAAGAAGACTTTCTCCACTTGGATGGCCACTTTCAAGGCAGTAGCTAATACGTCCATGTGTCTTCTCTCCCATGCCACGGAGGGAGCTGCCAGGGTGGCCAGTTCTGGCATTGCTATGAGGTGCTATGCCTGGCTCTGACTTTGTCAATTTTCTGAACCCTTTAAGGCATCTTTTCAAATGCCCCATATGATGGTTCTTCCCTGTTTGGTAAGTCAGTTCGAGAGACTTTGGTCCAGAGTAATAAGAAGGATGGGAAGACACTGTCTGCTTTCAGGATCTGCTTCGCCACCCCTGACAGATCCTTTTCTAGGAATCAGCGGAGGATGAAGATGTGGTTCCGGAAGTCTTGGGTGTTTTCCCAGGACACTCTGGACTCATCCTCCCCCAGAGGCAGAGGGGATTATGATAGACGCAGCCATAGAGGCAGAGGTGGTCTGAGAAACTTCAGGTCTCTAGAACCGTTCTCGGACAGACCCGCACAGCAGCCCTGAAGGGCTGCCTGACTGCTCTTCTCTGGAGGCAGTCGGTGGTCACCTACCCTACACCCAGTGGCATGGAAGTCCATAACAAAAGAAAGTTGGGTGTTGCAAATTGTATCCAGAGGTTATTCCATCCCATTCATTGAACCACCTCTCCCACCAAATCACCTCCCAGATGTTCCACCCTCACAAAGGGAGGAAGTGGCTCTAGAGGTAGGCAAGCTACTAAGAAAATGAGTCAGCCAACCCGTCCCCCTAGGCCAGTCTGGATCAGACATTTATTCCAGGTTCTTTTTAGTGCCAAATAAAATGGGGGACCTAAGACCCATTCTGGATCTATCCACCTTGAACCTGTCAGTAGCCATGGCAAAATTCCAGATGGTCACTCTTCAATCCATCCTGCCCTACCTGCAGGTAAATGATTGGATATGCTCGATCGACCTCCAGGACACGTACTGTCATATCAAGATGGACAGGTGTGCTCGGAGGTTTCTCCGCTTCTGGCTGGGAGTTGATCATTATTCATTCAGACCCCTTCCCTTTGGTCTCACCACAGCCCCCAGGGTGTTCACCAAGATGATGGCAATAGTAGCGGCTCACCTGAGGCTTCAGGGTGTTCAGGTTTTCCCTTACCTGGATGATTAGTTTTTTGCTGCTCCTTCCAAGCATCTACTTTGCTGAGCCAGGGATTATTTCCTCTTACTAGTGAAAAGACTGGGCATCACCATCAGTCTCAAGTCATCACGTACTCCTATTCAGATCCTAGACTTCACTGGAGCTCGGTTGGACACTATCCAAATGAGTTTTCCTCTCCCCAGACAGGGTGCATGGTCTAAAGTTACACATCTTGTATGTCCTTCTAGCCAAGTTCCTACAGCAGAAACAGTTCTGAGGGCGTTGGGGTCTATGGTGGCCACGATCAACCTATTACCCTTAGTGTGACTTCACATGCGGATTCTTCAGTGGACTCTAGCAGGCAGGTGGTCTCTTGGGAGATACGGACCGGATAATACAATGGTATAGCTGAGTGTGCAGGGACTCTCTTCGGTGGTGGAGTCATTCCCCAGACCTAGTCGGGGGATGTCCATTTCTTTCATCCTTTCCCAAAACCGCAGTGATCATGGATGCCTCCAAGTAGGGTGGGGTGGGGGCATTGCTCAGGAAGGACAGTCCAAGGCACGTGGTCCCCATCCGAGACCAGTTTGCATATCAACATCCTGGAGATGAGGATGGTTCTTGCATTGCAGGCCCTTCATGCCCATATTCCTCCAAGGACAGTTGTGTTTCAGACAGACAACATGTCAGTAGTCTGGTATATCAACAAACAAGGAGGAACCAGATCTTACTCCCTTTGTTGTGAAGCCATGAGAGTGTGGGAATGGGCGATCTCCATCGGCTGTTTTCTGGAGGCAATGCACATCAAGGGATGGTCCAACATTCTAGTGGACGGGCTCGGCAGATGTATCCTGATGCCTTATGAATGGTCTCTGAATCCTTCAGTGGTGGAGCAGATTTTTCTAAAGTGGGGTCATCCTTGCTGCAGTCTATTCGCATCTCCTTCCAATGCGAAATGCAGCAAGTTTTTTGCTCTGAACCCCCCTTGGGGAACTGATTCATGCTTGGCCTCCTGGTCTTCTTTATGCCTATCCCCCGCTGCCCCTCAAATCGAAGTTTCTTCAGAAAGCTCTCAGGCTGGGGAACACTGTGATCCTTCTCGCCCCATTCTGGCCTAGCCAAGTCTGGTTTCCCTCCCTTTGGTCTCACCTAGTAGTTCACCATGGACCTTGGATCCAGTTATGGATCTTATTTCTCATCCCTTAAGGATTCCTCACCCAGACCTGGACAGTTTGAAACTCGCTGCTTTGGCTGCTCCAGTTCCCCTGATTATTAGGACTCCTGGATGTTCTTCATGTTTCACTGTTGCAGTCATTACATTTGGGTAATCCTGGTGGCAGGTTGCCCTCAGCTGGCCTGAATTCCAAAGTCTTGGGTCCTGCGTCGGCTGCTGTTGCCCCTTCCCTGACGTCAGGGGTATAAAAGAAGCAGCCAACACCATTTTCTTCAGTCTTTCTTGCCGTGCGGTGCCCGAAGCAGAAGCAGTTCACAAGTGCCAGTCGGCCGACTCCTGAAATTTTTGTGTTTGAGTTTCAGATCCGAAGTCTTCAATAAAGTTAAGTACCCCGTTGGGGAAACTTTTTTCTTGCTCTAAACCAATGTCAGAAAAAGTTAATAATTGTATTTCTTGTGGTAAGCAAATACCTCATAAGGATTTTCATTCTTACTGTATTCCTTGCCTAGGCCCTGATCACAACGTTACTGGTTGTTGGTTTTGTGCTAGATTTAACCAACACACTATTAAGTGTCTGTATGATTTTACTTTAAACTTTTTTGGACGTCAGTTTAATTACCCTGAAATGTCATCTGATAGCCATCCGACTACTGGAGTTTACAAAAAACACAAAGAAAAGGATAGAGAAAAACAACCGAGGCCCAAAACCGATGACAAAGCTTCTAAAAAAACAGTCCCCGGTTCGCCTGTTCTTAGTGAGGCGCTTTTGCAGCCCCTGTCGCCCGCTACTTCAGAGTCGCAAGCCACTACCGACTCCCATGTGGAGTCGGCCATGCCGCTGGATACTCAAGGTGTTGGAGCCTCGAACGCTAATCCCTCAGATGGGTCCGGAGCCGCTGAGCAGGTACTGGCTTCTGAGGGTTTATTCAGACCTAAACATCTTTACATTAAAACAACTTCAACTTCGAAGACTAAAGGACCTTCTAAAGCAAGGAAACAAACTCAAGAGCCACTTGGACAGGCCTCTATGCCCAAAAAACAGATGCTCAAAATGGCTGAAGACTTGATTACCTTGATCAGGGGTTCCCACCCCCCTCCTGATAAGAGGCCTAGGCAAGACACTGACTATGAATCTTCAGATCAGGTTTCTATTTCTTTTGGTTCCTCTTCTGATCATGGATATTCTCTTCCCACCTATGAGGATTCTGATGCTGAAGAATCTATACCTTCAGCATCTCCTCCTGAGGAAAATTCCTTTGGGGAAACCTTGCAGACCCTAAGAGAGCATTTCCACTGGGAGAGCCAAGATTTTTCAGGATCTAAAAAGAGGCTCAGGGATTTTCTTTTACTACCTCCGCACAGGCCTCTAGCCGTTCCACCTGTGTTAGACATTGTAGATGTGTTTTCGGAGTCTAGTCTGACCCCTGACTCCTTACCCCCAGCCCCTGTTAAGCCTGACAGATATTACAGGGTTCCTGACTCACACAAATTTCTTTTTAAGAACCTTGCTGCTGACCCAGAAACTATTTCACAGGGTCCAAAGGGAGTTAAGGCTTCCATGGCAAAAAACCCTACCCCCTCTGACAGGGATTCTAGAGCACTGGAGAGATGGGGGAAAAAAGGTTTACACATCTGCAACTTTGGCTGTAAAGGCTTTAAACTGTCAGTTTCATATGCTTAAGTATCAGCAACATGTCATGGCATTGCTTAAACAGAAAATGTTGTTAAATTCTGAATGTGCCGAAAACAAGGCAATGCAGGACTTATTGTATGCAGCAGAACAAGTTGGAAGATATACTTTGCAATGTGGTTTTGATTCTTTGGAGGCCTCTTGCAGGGCCGCAGCTACGGGTTCTGTAATTAGGAGGCATGCTTGGTTAAAGGAACAAAATCTACCTGATCAAAGTTAAATTACTAGATGCACCTTTTACAGCATGATACTTTGTTTGGTGTTAAGGCAGAAGAGGTGTTAAAGAAAATGGAGGACAAAGCTAAATCTATGCAAACTGTCAAAGATTTTTTACAAGTACAGCCACCTAGGTTTAGTAGACACTGGCCTACAAATAATTGGTCCTTTCCTGTGTCAGACAGACCTCAAAGGGGCAGATCCAGGCACAAGGTTCTTAAGGCTCAAGCAATGGGGTGCTTCCACCTCCAAAGCTGGAGAAGATAGATCACAAACATATAGAAAACAGTCTCAATGGCTTCCCCCTGCCTGCACCAAGCACTTATCTTCTGGCAGCACCCTTAGGGGGAAAATTAGCACTTTTTGCTCAAAATTGGCACATTATAACCAAAGACAAGTGGGTTCTAAATATAGTGTCACAAGGCTACAAGTTCCATTTTCATACCCTGTCAAAGGCAAACAGCTGGCCAGATCTGCCAAGAAATAAATGGGCAGAGGCACAAAAACAAGTCTCATCCCTCATGGACATGGGGACCATTCAACAAGTACCAGAGCAAGAGCAGGGACAAGGTTTTTACTAAAGACTGTTCTTGGTACCCAGAAAGGACAAGGCCTGGAGACCAATACTGGACCTATCTATTCTGAACACTTTCCTGGATATACCAAAATTCAAAATGTTGACTTTGCAGCAGCTTCTGCCCATGTTGGGCAAGAATGCTTGGCTTGTGACTTTGGAACATGCAGGTATGCCTCTTTTAGGTCTAATCAAACAACCATGCAGAAGATACCCAAGATTCAAGGCAGGTTCAATGCATTACCAATTCTCTGCACTGCCCTTTGGCTTATCTACTGCGCCCAGGGTCTTTACAAAGTGCCTGGCAACAGTAATTGCATTCTGCAGACAGAGGAATACAAATATATCCTTACTTGGACAACTGTCTCATTCAAGCAGAGAACAAGGACATTCTTCTTCAACATCTGGCATTCGTTAAAAGACTTATAACATGCCTAGGGTACACAGTCAACAAAAAGAAATCAAATCTAGTACCCTCACAAGAGATTACATTTCTGGGTGCAAGCTTGAATACAACTGCCCAGATGGCTTATCTCACGCCAGATAAAGGCAACTGACCACCTATTTCAAAATGTTAGCAACAAAGATCCAGTTATCTGCAAGAAAACTTCTGCAGGCTTTGGGCTTCATGGCATCCTGCATCCTACTAATTTCATATGCAAGACTGCATATGAGAAAACTTCAATGCTACCTAAAAAGTACTTGGACTCCACATTGCCACAGCCTGGAAACAGTCTTTACTCTCATTCCCTGCCTGCAACAAGAGTTTCGATAGTGGGCAAAGGCTTGTCACCAGAACAGGGACAGCCATTCACATTACCTCCAGGCAAACACTAACAATGGATGTGTCAGACTATGCCTGGGGAGCCCACATGGCAGGAAGATGCATTCAGGGCACATGGTCCTCAAACCAAATGCATCTACATATCCATCAAAAAGAGATGTTAGCTGTTCAAAATGCCCTGACAGCCTTCAAGGACCTACTTCATCTGGGACAACTACTGATAAAGACAGACAACACCACAGCCATTTGGTATATAAATAAGCAGGGGGCACACATTCTTACCCCCTTTTGCAGACTAGCCATGACCTTGTGGGGCACAGCTTTGACTTGCCGAGTACATCTGCAGGCACAATTCCTGCCAGGAAAGGAAAATACTGTGGTAGATGAACTAAGCAGAAACCTCCTGTATTCCCATGAGTGGAAACTGGATCCACAAGTCTTCAGCATGATGGCAAAGAAATGGGGATGCCCAGACATAGATATATTTGCCTCCCCTCTCAATTACCAACTAAAAAGATTCTGCACAAGGACTTATCACAGACAAGCATGGAAAGTGGACGCCCTATCTTTCAGCTGGAAAAATCCATCAGTATATGCCTTTCCTCCACTGCCTCTCCTCCCCAAGGTGCTCCTAAAGGTCAGACAGGAGAAGCCAAAGATGATACTGATTGCCTCAGACTAGCCACGCTAGTACTGGTATCCAATACTAATGAACTTATCTCTATACCCAGCCTGGCCCTTACCTCAAATACCTCAACTACTGTCCCAGCAAAACAATCAAATCATGCACAGCCAACTCAGGACATTAAACTTGGCAGCATGGCGGATAATGTAGTCATACAAAAAACACCTCTCAGTAAAGCTGTGATGGATGTCATTCTGGAAGCCAGAAAGCCTAGTACAAGAAAGTCTTATGTTGGAAAATGAGAGATTCTGTGCCTGGAACCAGGCACAAGGAACTGATAACAGCGGTACCAAATATTCCTCAGATTTTGCAATACTTCACTGAGATGCTGATCAAAAGCCTATCTTTTTCATCAATTAAAATTCATGCTTCTGCCATTTCGGCTCACTACAATACAGAGCCACCACTTTTTTCTCATCCTTTATTAAGGCAGTACCTCAGAGGAGCCAAACATTTAAGGCCCCCAAGGAGACTACCAATACCTGCAAGGGACCTCAACTATGTCTTCGAAAAACTCACCTTACCCCCTTTTGAGCCAGCGGCTACTGCTGACATTAAGTTTTTATCTTGGAAAACAGCGATGCTCTTAGCAATTACTTCTGCAAGACGCGTTTCAAAGCTACAGGCACTCATGGCTGTGGAACCTTTCATCATTTTTCATCCAGACGGGTTTGTCCTCGGGAAAACCCTAACATTTATGCCTAAAGTAGTGTCCAGTGTGGTGCTTAACCAAGCCATCCATCTGCCTACCTTTTACCCAAATCCAAAGAACAAGGGGGAGAGAATTCTGCATTCTTTGGACATACACAGACAGCTTAGAGTCTACTTGGACAGAACCAAAGCTTTCAGGAAGACGGAGCAATTACTAGTGGCATATGCTGCAGGATCACAAGAGAAGCCTATCTCAAAGCAGACTATTTCTAAGTGGTTAGGACACTGCATTCGTTTCTGCTACTTCACCATAGCAAGCCAGTGCCTAAGGGAATTAAGCCTCATTCCATCAGAGCTGCTGCCACCTCAGCAGTCTTTCTCAGGGGAGTACCAACCACAGACATTTTAGAGGTGGCTACTTGGAGTTCAGTGCACACCTTTACAAAGCATTATCATCTGCCACTCTACTCTAAATTCAGGGCAGGCTTTGCCACTGCAGTACTGCAGGGCCTCATAGACGCTCCTACTGCTGTCTATTTCCAGCCTCCCAACCATAGCTTTGGGACTCTACCCAAATGTAATGACTGCAGCAGTGAAACACGAAGAACATAGTACAGTTGTGTACACTTACCATAAATGTAGATGTTCGAGTGTATTCACTGTTGCAGTTCAGGTTACCCACCCGCCTTCCCCCTTTTTTCTTTTGGATCTTATCTTTCTCCAATTTATACTACCTATGTGGTGTATTTGCTTATAGATGAAGGTAAAATTTATATTTGTGTATTTGTATACAGTTTGGCTATCCTTTTTGGGGCCACCTGACATCTGGGGCAAGAAAAACTGAAGTAAATGGCGTCGGCTACTTCTTTTATACCCCTGATAACCTGACGTCAGGGAGGGGGCGACAGCAGCCGATGCAGGACCCAAGACTTTGGAATTCAGGCTGGTTGTGGGCAACCTACCAGCAGGATTACCCAAATGTAATGACTGCAACAGTGAATACACTCTAACATCTGCATTTATGGTAAGTGTACACAACTGTACTTTTATCATCTCCTGTTCAAACCATTTTGGTGGTGACTCATAAATCTTCCACCAGAAAGCTCTACCGTAGCAAGTGGAAACGGTTCTCCATATGGGCTTCACAGCGGGCATTGAACCCCTTTACTGCTCCTGTGTCCACAGTATTAGAGTTTTTGGCAGGGATTTTTTAGCAAGGTGCCAGTTCCTCCACTGTCGAGTCCAACTGTCCGCAATTTCTAATTTTCACTTGGGAGAAAACGTGTCTTCATTAGCCTCTTCTAAATTTGCAAGACCTTCCTTTTAAAGGTGCCTTTCTTATAAGACTCCCAGTGAAGGATCTTACGCCCCTGTGGCACCTTACTTTCGTACTTCAGGCTTTAGTCTCCCCTCCTTTCAAACCTGTAGCTTTGGTAGATTTGCAGTGTCTATCTTGGAAGACTACCTTTTTGGTCACCATTACTTCTGCCTTGAGAGTGTCAGAACTTCAAGCACTATCCATCAAAGTTCCTTCCATGATTTTTCATAAGGGCAGGGTTTCTCTGCGTATTAACCTGTCCTTTCTCCCTAAAGTAGCGTCAGAAGCCAATATTAATCAGACTATCAGTCTTCCTGTCTTTTTTCCTAATTTTCAGAATGGGGTGAATATAAATTACATCTGCTGGATGTGCACAGGCAATTGCGATTCTACTTGCACACTACAAAAACTTTTCGTAAATCTGATCAGTTGTTTCTTACTCAAAACCCTTATTAGGGAAACCAATTTCTAAGGTGACAATTGCTCATTGGATTTCTCAATGCATTATCCGAGTATATTCTGTCAAGGGAATTTTCCCTCCGGGTCAGGTCAAAGTACATTCCACCAGTTCTATGGCTACTTCAGTGGCCTTTTGGTCCAGGGTGTCGGTAGATGATATTTGTTATGCAGCTACTTGGTCCTCATTTCATACCTTCATTTCACATTACAAATTGGACATCATATCCAGGAACAGGGCATCCTTTGGCTCTGCAGTGCTCCGGAATGTACTTCCATGAGGGCCACCCAGGTGTTAGTAGCTGGGGACACTGTCTCACAGGTTGAAGACCAAATGAAGTCAACTGCTTCAGATAAAGGAGTTATGTACTCACCATAACGTCCCATCTGAGTAGTTGTACTTCATTTGTCCCCCCCCCCCCTTTCCCCTGACCTTGTCACTGTTGTCCTGGCCATGGATATGGAAGATGAACATCCGTGGAGCTGTCCGTTGTTATGCTTTGGCTCAGGATTTTTTGGGCTGCCAGTAGTGGTAGGTCTTGAGTCAGGTTTATGTTATATGTTGAGCAGCAAACTCTGTCTGATAGGAGGAAGGAGACAGGAGGCCTTATGAATAAGAGGAGGAGCTTGGAGCTCGGATCAGAGGCTGGATATGCGGCCGTGTCGGATCCAATACAGATCCATAACCCACAGATTGAAGACAAATGAAGTACAACTACTCAGAACGTTATGGTGAGTACATAACTTCTTTTTTTTAATAATCTGTAGTTTTTTCTGTTAGAACATTGTTTAAAGATTGCCACAACCCATGATATTTTGAATGAATAGGCCTGTCTGGGTGATCTCCCAAACAGAAACTTTAAAGTAATGAACTAAAAGAAAGAGCAATGCAGAAAAGATGATTTATGACCATAACCATTGCCCCTGGAGTTGTCTTGCTTTCTTTGTTGCCCACTACTTTGACGGTTTCTTGGAGATGAGATGCTTCTCTTTTACTCCAAGTCATTGAACAGATTTTGTTGAAGTGCGTTAAATTCACATCACAAAAGAATTAGAGTTATTTGTATAAAATTGAAGGGAGGGGTTTAAGTCCTGCATAGTATGCTTTATTTTACAGTAAGTCCAGGGGTTACCTGAAATGTGAAGTGCTTATCCATAATATCCATTGCAGCTTGCACTGAGATTGAAGAAATTACTATTTGACCACTGACAGTTGTAGCATTTTCAGATTTTTCCCCCTCGGCAGAAAATTTAGCAGTGGAGTAATCTGCATACAAGACATATATTTGTTTTACTTTAAGGAGTCTTGCAGTGCAAGTGATTTTTTTTTTCTTTTATTTTTGTTTTTTGTTTTTAACAGTTTACTTTCTGGAGAGACTGCATTGTTTTAGTGGCTGTCCTGTATGTACATTTTTTTTCTGGGATGCCAACTAAGAAAACAAGTGCAAAAATATCCTAACTAAAATATCATCAAAACATAAACCCTTTCTCAAGTCTTCCATGGGATGCTTGTTGTGATATTTTCTCTTTTCCCAGGTAGTTATTTCAAACCTGTGGTCATTGAAAAGAATGACTTCTAGAAATAACTTCAGCTGAGCCTCATTACCTTAAGTGCCAAAACGTTATGACTTGTAATATTGCCAGAAAAAGTCTATTAGCACAGTATATATGTTGCAGCCATGCAGAGGTACTAACAGTTTCATCTAAAATGCTTGTGCATGATTCCCTCTTGTTCAATTTGCTTTACTTAGCAACTCTGAATAAGTAACCTATTCAGAATGAAGAGAGACACTTGCACTATGAGGCTTACCTGGTTAATGAACATGGATACCTTTTACAGGTGGCTCAACAGGTAGCGCACTTTTTGTTGCTGGAAAATCAGAATGCTGTAGGTTCTGTTCCCACATCAGATGCTTAGATTTATTTTTCCAGTGCTGACACTGCAGTGCAATGTAAAAGGTATGCCACTCTGCAGATGAGGCATTTAATCTGAGATCGTGTCTGCATGAGTTGGTGGTAACTTGGGTAGGTGTAAAAGCTCTTGTGCACTTGCCAGAAAGAATAGGCAGAGTTCCCCTGGTCTCCTGGCCAGACTTCCCCACGTCAATATAAATACCTCTCTGGTCTCTCCTGAAATGGACCACAAGCCTTTTGAGACTGTCCTGGTCACAAAACATGAATAAGTACACAAGAAACTAAGTACTGCCCAAATATGTGGTTTCCAGAAGTGTAGTAAACCACTGGCTATGCATTCATAGAGTGAAAAAAGTATTGTGTACACCTATGAAGCTCGTATTTACTAAATCTGTCTTTAGTACAAACTGCAGTTCATATTCTGTATGTAAAGCATTTAGCTTTTGCTAACCTCAGAGCTATGCTAATATTGCTAGCATAGCTGCAACCTTTGAGTTTGCATACTAAATTATGACATGACAACTGTGTGCAAAAGCTGAAGACATTAACATTTTTGACTGTACTGTTATCTTCACTGTTGTATTCTTGCTGCATTGTTAAGTAGCACGTTATGCAGTAAGATTGCACCCCAACAATGGCAGGATGGAGCAATCCCTGTTGCCTTCTTCAACGTGTTTACATCTACAGTGACTAGTTGTATTTCAGTGGACTATGTGCCCTTCTGACTTAAGTTAATGTTGTGCTGTTAGCCATTTGCTGCCCTTCCAGGACTGCAAAATGTGAGAAAGTTAAGTTGTCATTTGAACTAGCTTGGCTGAATTGCAGAATGTCTTGCTGACATTTTCATTAGTTGCTGAGGACAAATAAGTGTCCTGGGCTACTGAAATGCAAATTGTTAGACCTTTTACAAGTACACCCTACAAGATTTAGTAGGTAATGGCCTTCTAAGAATTCGTCCTTTCCTGCCTCTTCCAGACCTTCTCAGTCCAAACCCAGATCAGGCAGAACACTCAGGCTTCAGTCCCAGGGGACGCACAGGACTAAGCAGTGGGGGCCTCCACTTACAAATTTGGGAGTAATAAAACTCCCCCTATGGTAAACTGTCTCAGTGACTTCTTTTTAAAACTTCCAAGCACTTCTCAACTGACTGGCCCTTTGGGGGGAAAGACTGCACTTCATGCAAGGAATTGGGGACTCGTTACTCAGGACAAAAGGGTTTTAAATATAGTGTCCCAAGGATACAGATTTCACTTCCACACGTCACCAACTCCCAGGGGTTGGCCTGATCTACCTCCAAAGAAGTGGGCAGAGGCCCAAAAGCAAGTACTCTCTCTCTTAAGCATAGGGGCTATTCAGTTGGTACCAGAAGAGAAAAAGCGACAAGGTTTCTACTCGAGATTTTTCCTGGTACCCAGAAAAGACAATTCATGGCATCCTATCCTGGACCTGCCTACTCTAAACACCTTTTTGGTGTTTCCAAAAATCAAGATGCTGACTCTTCACCAATTGCTCCCTATGCTGAGCAAAGATGCCTGGTTGGCAACACTAAATTTAAAGGAAGCATACCTGCACATCCCAATCAGGGAATCTTGCAGAAGATGCCTATGCTTCAAAGCAGGCTACACGCACTATCAGTTCTCTGCACTGCCCTTTGGCTTATCTGCTGCGCCCAGGGTATTCACAAAGTACCTAGCTCCAGTCATTGCATTTTGCAGGCAAAGAAATATTCAAATATACCAATACCTGGATGATTGTCTGATTCAGGCAGAAAACCAGGACATACTTTTAAATCGTCTGGCTTTTGTACAGTGGGTGGTAACTTGTCTAGCGTACACCATAAATGAAAAGAAATCGCACCTTGTACCCTTTCAACAAATTATATTCCTGAGAGCAAGCTTGAATACAACTTCCCAGATGGCTTTCCTCACTCCAGAGAAACAAATTCACTTGACAACCTACTTCAAACAAGTGGTCACAAAAACCCTGCTATCCGCAAGGCAAATACTACAAGCCTTGGGGTTCATGGCCTCCTGCATTCTTCTAATTCCATATGCAAGACTGCATATGAGGAAACTACGATGGTATCTAAAAAGCCTATGGTGTCAACATTCTTAGGATCTAGAAGCAATGAGCAATGCTTGTCTACTCCTAGTGTTCCTTTGTTGGGCAGAGGCCTGCCACCAAAACAAGGGACTACCATTCACACTACCCCCTGCCTCCCAAACCCTAACAGACGCATCAGACTGTGCATGGGGGGGGCGCACCTGCCAGGGAAGTGCATTCAGGGCAAATGGAACCCAATTCAAATGCACCTTCACATCAATCATAAAGAAATGTTAGCTGTACAGAATGCTCTGACAGCCTTCAAGGACCACATTCTTCCAGGACAATTAATGGTAAAGACAGACAACACCACTGTTATGTGGTACATAAACAAGCAGGGGGGTACACATTCTTACCCACACTGCAGACTAGCCATGGCATTGTGGAACACAGCCTTGAGCTACCAAGTACATCTACAAGCTCAATTCCTGCCAGGAAAACTAAATGCACTGGCAGATGGACTAAGCAGAACCCTCATGGACCCACATGAGTGGAAACTGGAACCAAGGATTTTCAACATGTTGCCAAGCAAATGTGGGAGCCCAGATATAGACCTGTTTGCCCCCCCCCCCAAGAACTATCAATTGGAAAAATGTTGTGCAAGGACTCCCCAAAGACAAGCTTGGAAAGTGGATGCTCTGTCCTTCAGCTGGAAAAACCTATCCATTTATGCCTTTCCTCCTCTGCCTCTGCTCTCCAAAGTAATACTCAAGATCAAACAAGACAAACCAAGGATGATTTTGATTGCACCAGCCTGGCCACGCCAACACTGGTACCCCCTCCTGCGCAGTGTGTCACTATTGGCCCCATGGCACCTACCTCAGACTCCTACCCTACTGTCTCAGCAGGAGAACCAGATTATGCACCCTCAGCTTCAAACACTGAACCTAGCCGCCTGGCTAATTACCTAAGCTCTCCTATACCATCCCTCAGTAAACCAGTGATGGATGTGACTTTAGAGGCAAGGAGGCCCAGTACTAGAAAATCTTATGCTGAAAAATGGAAAATATTCTGTGCCTGGAACCAATCTCAAGGGATGAGCACAGCAGTGCCCAATTTACCTCAGATGTTACAATACTTAACGGAGATGCTTCACAAGGGCCTGTCTTTTTCCTCAATAAAAATTCACACATCCACTATCTCAACTCATTATAACACAGAACCTCCCCTCTTCTCTCTTCCACTGCTCATGCAGTTCCTCAGAGGGGCCAAAAATTTAAGACCACCCAGGAGAGCTCTAACTCCAGCCTGGGACCTTAACTTTGTATTGGAGAAACTCACCCTTCCTCCTTTTGAGCCAGCTGCTACTGCAGATTTAAAATTCCTTTCTTGGAAAACAGCTTCCCTTTTAGCCATCACTTCAGCAAGAATGGTATCTGAATTACAGGCCCTTATGGTAGTTGAGCCTTTCATCATCTTTCATGCGGACAGGGTGTCCTTCAGGACCAATCTCTCTTTCATGCCAAAGGTGGTATCCAGTGTGGCCTTTAATCAGTCCATTCATTTGCCTACCTTCTTTCCTAATCCACAGAACAAAGGGGAATGGATACTGCACTCCTTAGATGTGCACAGACAACTTAGATTCTACTTGGACAGGTCTAAACCTCAAAGGAAATCCTGAACTGCTGGTAGCATTTGCTGCAGGGACAGAGGGGAAGGCTATTTCAAAGTGAACCATCTCCATTAATTTCTGCTATAAGCAGCAAGGAAAACCTATCCCCCAGGGGATCGGATCCCACTCAACCAGGGCTGCATCTACCTCTACAGCCTTTCTCAGAGGTGTACCTACCAGGGAGATCCTAGAAGCTGCTACATGGAGTTCTGTACATACTTTCACCAAGCTTTACCATTTGCCAATTTTCTCCAAATCCAGAGCTGGCTTTGCTACTGCAGTTTTGCAGGGCCTTATAGCTGGTCCTAATGCGATCTAAATTCCTCCTCCCATCCTTAGCTTTGGGAATCTACCCAAATGTAATGACTGCAACAGTGAAACACGAAGAACATAGTACAGTTGTGTACACTTACCATTAATGTAGATGTTCGAGTGCATTTGCTGTTGCAGTCCTGGTTATCCTCCCTACAGTCCCCTGACTTCGTTTGGCTATACCTCTTCTCTCCTTTTCAATGTTTAAATGCTTTTTGGTGCATTTGCTTTTTTGTTTGAGATATAACCTTGTATATTTATAGATTTAATTGCTTCCCATTAGGGGGGCACCTGATATCTGGGGCAAGAAAAACTGATGTAATGACGACGGCTGCATGTTTTATACCCCTGACGTCGCAGAAGAAGAGACCGTAACTGACGTAGGACCCAAGACTTTGTTAATCAGGCCGACTGAGGGCTACTGCAAGCAGATAACCCAAATGTAATGACTGCAACAGTGAATACACTCAAACATCTACATTTATGGTAAGTGTACACAACTGTACTTTATTTTTTGTATGAAACACCTAAATGTTAAATGAAACAGCATACACACTCACATGCTATAAGAATGAGCTTTTATTTGTGCAAAAGTATGAAGTTCTGCCCTTTGCACTGGCCGTGGGTATGTTATGTCCTGCAAAAATCTCACTCTTCTACAAAAAAAGTCCCACTTTGGGCATTTAAAAAGGTGGCAGCCCTATTGGAAACTGAACTGTGCTATTCAGATGCTACACTTTTATTTCAGCTGTGTAGAGGTGGGGCCCATCCCACCTCGACTAACCCTTAGGTTTGATAACCTTTAATAAGTAAAGTGAGTGACATTAGCAATAATGACACTGTTGCACAGCATTCCTTTTTATAGAAGCATTATATAGATAACTTCTACCTACCCTTTACTATGAAATGTCTACACCTTTGTATTAACTAACAATGAAACGGATCATGACCTTGGTTATATGGCATACCTGAAGTGGCCAGTTGCAAATGATGTGTGGCATGCTTCATCATGGAAATGCTGTTTCATACTCGGTGTGAATATTTGTGATGGCAGCCATCTTAAGATGCCTACAAGTCAAGTGTTTGGTATGGCAGCCATCTTAAGATATCGTTAGAAATCCAGCATGTCCTAAACTCCTTGCCTACAGAAAATATGTAGAAGATAAGTGAAACTGAACTTGACACTGGGCCTCAAGTAATGGAGTGAAAATGACTTCATTAAATGTAGACAACATGCAAAACAGTTCTATGTACCTTGTCAGGTGGATACACCTGCACGGACCTGACATAGTTGTAACTGTAGGTTTAAAGGAAGTTGGGCGTTTAGTCAAGGAGACCATTAAGGGACTTAGGCTGGTTTCTCAATTGCTGCAAGGCACTGTCAAGTAAAATGGCTTGCTCAAAGTGGCTCAGTATGCAAAAGGAAGCTAAGGGAATCAACTTTAGAATACAGGAAACAGCTCATTAATAGCTTATAGCCATAATCCGCTGTACCAATTGCCACATCAGTATGCCTATATAGTCTATCTTGAGTGGAGCCGCTATGATGCATGAAATATCTTGCACTGTTAGGCTAAGGGATGTATTTTGTGAAGATTGACGAAGATATTACAAGTGTTAAAAAACCTTCAATCACCACAAAGTCCAGCAGCCGTACCACCAAGGCGAATTCACCACAGGATTTTATTAGAACAGGCAAATTGTAAAACTGGTACAGACTAAGCACAAAAAGATGCTTTCGCCAAACAGTTAGGCTTCTTCAGAGTCTTAACAAAGAACAAGCAAACACATACAATTTAAATATCGTACTCCATACTCCTATTGGTTAAAACAAACACCTCCCCCCCACACATTAATTGATAATTGTGAAGAGGTCAAAAAGATTTTAGGCAAAGGACCTAATATTGTATACAGTAGAGGGGAGAATCTGAAAGGAATTTTAGAAAAGAATAAAATAAAGAATCATAGGTCGAGTATGAAAAAGTGTGGATTTTGTAGATGGTGCAGGTATGTGAACGAAGGTTCATATGTGTGCGTTGAGGGGTACAAATACACCATTAAATGCCCTGGACAGTGTAATTGCTGTACTAAAAACCTTGTATATTTAGCGTCCTGTTCCTCCTGTAATGCCTACTATGTGGGCAAAACTATTAGGAGGCTTAGAGACCGGATTTCTGAACATTTAAGGTCAATTAAAAAGAAGGATTTGCACAATGCACTTTATTTGCACAGTACAAAATGTAGTGATTTTAAAAAGTTTTTGTTTTTTGTTATAGGTCGAGTGATTGATTGTGGTGAAGGTGGAGATGTGGTCAATAGGGTGGGGGCTTTAGAGACAGAATGGCAAATTAACCATATCTCTATTAAACCTATTTTAAAACTTAGGTCCCATCAAATATAACAAACAAATAGATTTATTAATGTATTTTTTAATGTATTTATATTATTGTGAAATAAATGAAGTTTATTGTTTATATTTAGTTTTTAATGTATTTATATAAACTAGAATAAGCACATAAAACAATTTTTTGAGGAGTTTTTAATTAATTTATTTTTGTATGAGAACAACTATTAAATAGTCATTTATTGATTAAATTTTATCAATTAATGTGTGTGGGGGAGGTGTTTGTTTTAACCAATAGGAGTATGGAGTACGATATTTAAATTGTATGTGTTTGCTTGTTCTTTAAGACTCTGAAGAAGCCTAACTGTTTGGCGAAAGCATCTTTTTGTGCTTAGTCTGTACCAGTTTTACAATTTGCCTGTTCTAATAAAATCCTGTGGTGAATTCGCTTTGGTGGTACGGCTGCTGGACTTTGTGGTGATTGAAGGTTTTTTATCGTATTCTGCCCTGGTGGGTGTTCCCAGTTTCCTTTTTATATTACAAGTGTTACTTTCTAAGCACCCCATATTGCATATGTTTGTGTACAAGTCTGGTCAGAACCAGATATAAAAATCCACATTTATGAGAACCTGTGGATGCTATCTAAAATGTTTTATAGACAAGTTAAGCAAACATTATAATTGCCAACTACATGCCTGAAATGAGATTTATTGGTTACTGTTTGGTACTTTTCCTCCTTTATACTGGTTTTGAAATGAATGCGCGCCAGTAATTTATTACTAAAGAAAACCATTAAAAAAAAAAAAACTTTGCTCCTTGTTACAAAACGTGTGTGTGTGTGTGTGTGTGTGTGTGTGTGTGTGTGTGTGTGTGTGTGTGTGTGTGTGTGTTATATATATATATATATATAACACAATGTCTGATCGAAGTACAGCAGGGTCTGAGAATTTACTACTTCCTCTCTGTTGTGCGATCTGAGTTATTATATATAATTAGTAAGATGTTTGCATGTAGAAGGGGGCTTCTCCCCTGTATAGAAATTTTTTTTTTTTTATGTACTTTTGTGATTTGATCTCTTTAGATGCTTTTTTGGTTCACTTATCTGAGTGTTTGCTTTTTTTGTTAGGTAATTTTGTAGAATGTGTGTGTGTGTGTGTAAAATGTGTGCGTGCGCTCTGTCAAATGCATGTCTTGTTGACAAGACTGCTGTTTGTTTAATTGAAAGCTGCATTACTCGCTGCATCCAGAGACATCTGTCTGCTTGACAAGTACCGTGCAGTGTGTGAGCTGTGTTTTTGTGTAGGTAAGTGGGGTTTTGTCAGCTAGGGTTGGCATAAGCTATGTAAGGAGATCAATTCAGTGCAGGGTTTGTGTGTGTGTACGCGCACAAGTGCTTCTGGGTTAAAGACTGAATTAGAGCAGGTTAAGCTAATAGTTGTATAATTGTGTTTCTGATTGTTACTGTAATAGAGCAGAGGTTAGGGACAGTGGCAGGGTTAGCACACGAGTAAGGCAATGCAGTTTTTTTTAGAAGTCATTTTAAACTGCTGAGGTGGTCTTTGCCATCATTCTGTCTCACCATTATGCCATCCAGGTAGCATTGCATGTTCCAGGTTCCTGTACACATAAAACAGCATGTGTACGTACTGCCACTCAGAAAACCAAATAACTAGAACAATGCTCGTGTAGTGGTAAAAAACAGTTGCAGTGGTAAACGAAACATCAGGTGCCACTTCATAAATAAGACTTTAATAAAAGACAAACCGTAACAAAAGATCAAGTACTTTTGTCCCTGTCACAATGGGACTTCTTCAGAACCATTAAAGTCAGTTAACCCATTTTATAATCAGAAAAAAAGGTCATATGGTACTAATTAAAATTCAAATTAAAGCAATTTCCTGTTTGTTGAATATGGAATAAATTATGCAATAAAATTCTGTACATTTAGGAATTATAAAATCCCTTAAAAACCTACTGATAAAACAATACATTTTAAAGACAGAACTAACTAGGTTTAATAGAAGTATTTTCATTGATTTACCTTTCATCAAAACTATGTTGTGGTAGGCAGTTGTGCTAGCAGAGGGTTTGCTTATAGTGCTGTAGGGGTGTAGTTATTTTTATGTAGGCAAGACAAAGATGACTGCATAAATCTATATATGCCATAGAAAATAAAAACGTTAGTAATGCATTGTAAAAGCATGCATTACTTTGTTCCCTTTAAAAAAAATAGTTTGGTATAGTGGACATGATCAGAAGAGACAACAGGGCTGTTTTGTGGGAGAATTAACTCAAAAGAAGGGAGCTCTTGTGGCAGTTGAGACTAAACTCTGCAGTAGTTCGTGGTATCAGTGAAAATATTTTGATTTCTGTTGGCTTTTGTCCTGTGCACTTGGAAGTGTGTTGAGAACTTGCAGCAAGTGTGTGGCATTTGTTGGGATGTCAGAATAGATTTTCAGCTGTAGCCGTTTTGCAGTAGCTTTCTTGTGTTACATTCACTTAATGCTGTTACACTTTAAATGCAATTATATCTAACAGAAAAGTTAATATTGGAGAATTGCTTCACTGTATTTTACTCAGTTTTTGTGTTTAAGTGAGGGTATCCAATAAACCCTCTGTGTGGGAGGAGTCTTTGTAATTTGTATGCAGATTATATGCTAATCAACTATCCAGATTTTTGACCTACTTTACCTTGCTTGGAAGAGCCTTTTTCATGTTTTCCCTTGTCTGCAAGTGGAGAGAAGTATGTTATCCCAGCCCCTTATAGAAAGGTCAGACACATCCAGGTGTCTCTTGTATTCAGTCATTTTGCAAATATCTGTGCTTTCACTCATTTCCACTTCAACATTCAAGTGTCTCTCCCAAGTTACAGCATCACCCTTTAGTGAATACTGAATTTAAATGCATGCACCACCTTTATTGTTAGAATATTTTGTAAACCATACGAACAGTCTAATCAACAAGACTTTAATTTTTCAACAGGTGCTAACTTACTGAATTTCTGAACTCACAAAGGTATAGCTGACATCAAGAACAAATACTCTTACCTTTTGTGTAATAATGTACTTTTCCTACTTAAATTGGTATAAAACACACAATTAAAATTGTGTCTTAACAATGAACTTTTCCAAGGATACCAAAGAGATTTGGTCTCTTCACTTCCCAGTTTCCACAAAGACCACAGACACCATTATTCCACCAAATTGATCAATGTTTATTGTACATTTATGAACGGTCTTGTCACTGTATTCTACTTCACACTATCTAATCGTTTTCAATTTTATTTTACTTTACAAGATTCACATAACAGGTTCTTAGTAGCATACAGTCAGATTAGTGCATTCAAGATGATCCAAATTTTATTGTCTCCAAATCCAAGTACCTTCCTTATCAACAAGCAAGATCCATGGAGCCCATGCCATGTAGAAAAGGGCTTAAAGCTGTCACAGAGATGTTTTACTGTACTGCACAATTTTGTTTTTCACCGGTTATTCTACCCTACAGTTTTGGAACCCTACCAGTTATCTAAAGATGCTTGTACTTAAAAGGTTGGATTTTGAATAGCCACCCTGGCCACTCCATTAGGACTTCTGACCTTTACACATACAGCAAATCATTTAGCCCTCATTTCCATCCCAGGGGAAACTATACTACCCACTGTTTCTTATACTGTGAAAAAAAAACTTTCAAATATAGCTCTTTTGACTCCCATGTGAGCAAGTTCTTATTTCTACTCCATGATCTCCATATAACCTTTGTTTTGGAAAAGGCTGTGCTGCCTTTCCCTCTTCCTCACAATCACTGAGTCTTCATTTTAGGTATCTTACTCCGTTCACCACTTAAATCTCAAGGAAGCTATGCTACTTCCCGCCCCCTTTCATGTTGTACTACACTAGTGACATTACTCCCTCAGTAATCTGATTGTTTCATTATGCCTAGTAGAGGTTTAGGATTAGAAAAAAAAATAACTAAAAGGGTTTTGAGGTTGGCGTAATGGTTAAGGTGTTTACCTTACAGACACAAGGTGCAAGGTTTGATTCTCACATGGGGGTAATTGGCTAGGCTTAAAACAGCCCACAAGGGCAGTTAGCCAAGCACTAATCTTTCAAAATAAAGATATCTAGTACATATGTATGTAAGGCCAGAACTCCTCAAAGTGAGGGTAATATAGAAACCATCATAGTTAAACTGAGAAGCACCATAAGAGCCAGAAAAGCAACTGGTCAAACAGAGATTAGCTTCTGAAGCAAGAATAGCCTTCTTTAGCTGTGTTAGAAAACTAAGAAACAACACTCATCATTGTTCTGAACTTTTCATTCATGGGTCCCCCACTTAGATGCCAGTAACATTGCAAATGTGTTGGCAAATAAGTTCACTACAGACTTCACCCCCCCCAACCCTTGTTCAAACAGTCATCCAAGAATCCCTTGTATCTCCTCTCGCCATTTAAAGTCAAGCTCTAAAGGTTTTATCAAAGACAACAAACACTTACTCTATTTGTGACAGAGCATTATAGCCACTGGTCCAAAAATAGACCACTTTTGATAGTGAACACGGTTTAAAATGTAAACCTATCACTACAGTATTGATTTGATTTGTATTTTGATCAGTATTGATGTGTTTATAAAGCATGTTCTGTTTGAGTCAATTGTGAAAGAAACTAAGACGCACTGCGGAAAATGTTATTTTTTATTTTACATTTGTTTACCTGGGTGGTACACTGATTACAGCTGACCATTTGCAGGCACTGCCCAAGTACAAGTAACTTTTGCCAGACTTCAGATCTAAAACTGATATGCTCACTTTTAGCCATTTTCTTAACTGAAGTCTTGTCAAGTGGAACAACTAAGTATGTGCTATGTAAGGGAAACACTACCACACCACCATTTTCTCTGACAAGCTTACTTCGGTCAGGACTCAAGATAAAACAATGCAATATAAAACTTAGCGTTGCATACCAAGGCAAAAATAAAATGAAGGATGGATACTGCAGCCTGCAGGTGCACACCGACTTTTTTCTTTAATAACAACAGGAGCGACTCGAGTTGGGAGACTCTGTCTCAGCAGGATAATTATGGACATCAACCAATGAGCAGCACATCTCCAGTGTAAAAAAAAGAAAAAGCACGGTAATGGTATTAACTGAAAATGTACACCTGCGTGATCTGCAGCTGAACCCACTGAACTATTAAATCTGTCAGGCTGGGGGAGGCAAACCGAATCAGCCACTTACTGGTGCTTGCTTTGAGGTAGAAAGTAAAACGTTAAGTGAAACTGTGCCCCTGGCTATAGCCAGCTTTAATGCTAAATATTTTAGCCATTAATCTTGGTGTCCGAGGGCAGTTGCATCAACTTTTAGGTAAAAGAACGTCAGGGACCGAGTGGAAGAAGCCAAGCAGCACATTGCACACAACAGTGCAGATCATTGGATCATAAGACGATTTTAAAATAAATAACAGTGCATTTTGTTATATATAATATAATTTTTTTTAAATTTTACCCAGGTTTGGGCCCCTAGCCTTCATGGGGCAGTAGGCAACTGCCTGTCGCCTACTGCTGGGTCCAGCTCTGTATGCAGTGCAGTTATTATTGAATCAAAGCACACTGCCTATAACTTTTTCCATTTGTCACTTCTTTTTCCACTTATTTTATAGGATTGAGGAATGTTGTGTTTAAACCACTTATAACATTCTAGACGATCACAACTCAAATTTCCCTTTAATAAATTTGCATTCATAAAATGTACTTGAATCTGTAAATGCATTCCATGCAGAATTGCTTCTGTTTAGTATTTCAAATTGTAATGGTTAAATCACTTTGATGGTTGTATTTTCAAAGTCACTATTACACAGAAACTGCTGTTGTCCCCCGAAGTTGTAGAATGTCAGTTGTTTCACCATGTGATCACTAGTGTATTTGCCAAGGTGCATAAGCACAGTTAAGCTTTTTTTCTCTCCATTTAATTCTTACTTGCAGACTCTCCAGTGCCATCATGATTGCCACAGAGTTTCTTCCTACTGCTGCATCAACTTATTTGATTTCTTTAAGGAATTTCTGCCTTTGTGATCTGGAGTAGTCAGGAAGGAATGGCCTTGTTGCCAGTTGTGTGCATAGCATACATGTATGTGAATTAAACAATGGATGCACACATTTTACTTTCTGCTTAACAAAGGCCCATTAACATGAGTGTGCGCATGTGCGCATGCAGAGTACATGTTGAGGTACATACATAGCAACCGCTAAAATCTTCTAGCCTAACCCATTTATACCCCTAATGTGGAAACCCTCCAACTGCTTTTGGTAAGGTTGTTTTACCACTTAGTAATGTTAATTTCAAAACAGAGAATTTTTTAACTGAGGTATTCATATGGGAAACCTCCTGAAATAGTTGCTAGAAGACTTAACACTGTTAATAGTATGGAATATGGCATTTGAGTTTTGCAACTCCAGAAGGTCTGTGACTGAGGTAAATATGTCACTAGTAAAGCACAGGATGAGAATTTGGTAGGATAAGCATTTGTTGTTGGTCCGTTCTGTATGTACACACACAAGGCTGGCTGGAAAGTATTACTGAGCTTACAGAAATTTTTTTTTAGGAAAATTTGTAGTAAGCACACTTCAAGGAATTCTAGAAAATCTGATGAGATAATTAAAGATGACTGATAAAGAAGTCTTTAAAATTGAAGGACATTTTTTTCGTAATTGTAAAGTAGTAAGCATCTTAATTAAACACATGGAGGGAAATGTGCAACTTTCTCAGTCTGACAAGTGGGTCAGCCTTCTGTAACGTGTTGGATTAATGGTGCAAACATTAGGATTTGCCTGACAGTTCGTATTTTACCAGAGTATTAAGAACCCCCAGTATACCACTCCAGCCTGCCTTCTCCAGACTGCCTTTGCAGCATTCAGTGTAAAATTCCAGTCTCCCTTGCTGCCTCAGGCTGCTATCTTTAGTGTTCTATATAATGAGTTTTTGCTAGGAACAAAAGTCATTAATTTTCCTGTATTCACAGTCATGTACAGTTTGATTAATTTGTTCCGCTCCCCTATATATATATTTTTTTTTTTTTGGTGGGAAGGATCCTTCTGTCACTTTACTGTTTCAGTCCAGCCGTGATCACATGTTTTTTCACCTTCTTTGAAGTAAATAAAAATAGTAAAAATAGTGACTCTCCACTAAACCTTAACTTTTTAAACCGGTACAACTTAAGTTACCTACTTTCACATCCAACTTCTCTAGTGCACACTGCGGTGTGCATTTTTTTTCATCTTACCTTTAAGCATCCCTGTGACTAGCACTTGCTCTAATACCTGCTGGAAAGCACTAGGAAGCCTTAAACTGATACAAGCGCTCCACTCTCCTTGTTAATCAGGGGAAATTAATAGTAGGCACTAAACAGCCTATAATTGCAAAGTACCTTGCTAAGGTAAGGGAAAACGGCTCCTGTACTTAACAAAAAAAAAAAAAGCACCAAACCAGGCATGTCCAAGGGTCAGCTTCCGGTGATTTCTCCTCTCCACCTGGTGAATCTGGGCATACGGGGGCAATGCAGCAATTGCCTCATGTACACAGACAACCCTCTCCTCCTACCACCCAACACTACAACCTGTGAGAGATGCATTTACATAGCTAAAATGGAAGCAAAGCTTTCTCAACTCAAGATTGTGCTAGACAGTCAAGAGGAGAAGGTTAACACCCACACTACACTTCAAGCAACACGTAGCCCTTCTAAACCCACACCACCAACACCCACATACAGCAAAGCTAAATCCACATATCCAGAGGCCCTTAACTGTAACCTGCCCAAGCAACAAAGACCTCTGAAGCTGAAACACAAACAAACACCAATCACAACCAAAGTGTCACATAGTTCACAACACCAGTGTGCCACCCAGCAACAGCCCCTAAGGCAAGACAACATACCTAACACTTTATTCATAGGTGACTCTAGTCCGGCACACTGATGTCCCACTCACCAGGTTGAACAAGGAGAGAATTACAGTCAGCTGCCTGTCTGGTG
Organism: Protopterus annectens; assembly: GCF_019279795.1. Taxonomy (NCBI): domain Eukaryota; kingdom Metazoa; phylum Chordata; order Ceratodontiformes; family Protopteridae; genus Protopterus; species Protopterus annectens. Next base: position 1,671,570,191 of record NC_056732.1, read on the forward strand.
CCAGGATCCGCCACATAACACATGCACTCAAGTCACTCCACAACAAATACAAATGACTGTCATTGTCCATGTTGGAGTGAATGACTTGAGACGTACCTCCCTGGACTAAATGAAAAGAGACATGGAAGAGCTCTTGGATCATGTGTCCCAGGCAGGTATGACCCTAGCCCTGAGTAGCATCATGCCTTCGCCCAGAATGATACCGCAATATAAGGACAAAATGATTGACTTCAACAATTGGCTAAGCTTCTGGTGTCATTCAAAGGGGATCCAGTATCTGTCTGCCTGGGACGACATAATCGACAGACCACGATGCTTTCCCAGAGATGGTCTGCACCTGTCGCCCCTGGGATTCAGGTTACTGGCTAAGGCTCTTGCCACCCCTATAGTGCCTTTTTAAGGCAGATTTCAAAGGACAAAACCACCACCGTAACAGGTACAAGAATGCAAAATCTGAAGGTAATGCTACTCAATGCTAGAAGTCTAAACCTCAAAATGCACTCGCTCAAGGCACTCCTAAAAATGGAGCACATCGATATCTGTGCAGTAACTGAGACATGGTTCAAGGCTGCAGAGAGCACACCTGCAATACCGGGCTACAACTCTTACCACACTTTTCGGCCACCAAACCAGGACCAAAACACTAAAGGTGGAGGAGTGTCAGTATTCACCAAGGATTTTCACACCACCAGGCTAGTTGCCCAACACAATGCATCTGAAATTCTCCAGGTGCAACTAACACTAGGTAAGACTGCAATCCAAATTGTAGCTTGCTACAGATCCCCCACCATACCCCAAGATTCTCACTACACCTTTCCAAACATACTGGAAAATATTAAGATAGAACCAAACACCCTAATACTGGGTGATTTTTAACTACCCTGCCATTAACTGGGAAAACTACTCGTGTATCAACACCTTTGCCCAACGGTTCTTGAAATTCATAAATTCCAACGCCCTGGATCAACTAATCCATAGTCCCACCAGGGGCTCCAATATCCTAGACCTGGTCATTACCAACATGGGAAGTCGATGCTCCACACCTATGGTCACCCCTCGTTAGGTCTGACCTTAAGCTAATCACCCTTAACATCCACATCCCAGCCCCACCCCCCAGTAAGGAAACCTCCATAAAAAACTTCTCCAAAGCCAACTTCATGCTACTCAAGTCAGAAGTGACAAACTTCATGACACCCATGCAGACGGGAACTGAAAGTTGAACTGCTGAATCCTACACTAAGGCACTGTACGAGCACATCCACTCTTGCATGAATCGTGCCATCCCAAACAGAACCAAGATGCTGTCATCCAAAAAAAGGAAGCCAATCTTGTGGTCCCCTGTCATAAACAAACTTTACAACAAAAGGAAGAAACTGTTGCAGAAAAAAGGAAAATCCCAGGATGCAAAAAACTCCCTTACCAGCCTCAATAAGAAACTGAGATCCCTCATAAAATCCTCCAAAGCTAGTTATGAAAATAAAATTGCCACATTCTATAACGGTCAAGAATCTAAATGGCAATGCTCAGATCTGCTCTGAGCTAAAACAGAATGGCATTAAATATACTGATCCCAAGGATATTGCCAGTATCCTGGCAGATTGATTCAGTGCCAACTTCACCCCCCTCTCACCCCCTAAATGGCCAATCTCTATACCGGAAGATTGCCAAATTCCAGTAATAACGGCCACACAGGTAAAAAACGCACTCTCCAAAGCTAAGAATACAGCATCCATGGGACCAGATGACATCCCGGGCTGTGTACTACATGAACTACAATATGAACTGGCACCTCACCTAAGTGTCATGTTTAATCATAGCCTCACCTCAGGTTTCATGCCCACTGAGTGGCGCAGAGCTACAGTTATCCCACTCCACAAGGGGGGATCCACCTTGGATCCCGGAAACTACCGTCCCATCAGTCTGACAAGCCTTATCTGCAAGGCCATGGAGTGTATTATCATGGAACTTATAAACAAAGACATTGGCAACCTTCAAACACTGAACCCCACCCAGTTTCGGTTTGTGAAGGGCTGATCTTGTCTCCTGAACCTGATTGACTTCTTCGAATCAGTCTCCAGAGTCATGGACAAGGGTAAGGTGGTCCACACAGCGTATCTAGACCTTGCCAAGGCCTTTGACACCATCCTCCACTCTGGAATCATAGATAAACTTACTAAGTTGGGCATTAATCCCTACATCACCCAATGGGTTGCTAACTGGCTTACTGATAGAACCCACACTGTAAAAGTAGCAGACTCCAAATTCAGCTCTAGACAAGTGACAAGTGGAGTACCTCAGGGTTCAGTCCTGGGATCACTCTTGTTTGGCATCTACTTCTCTGAAGTACAGGCCAACACTATGGGACTCTGGCTAACAAAGTTCGCAGATGACTGCAAACTGGGAGCCATTATTGAATCCCCAAATGATGTGGATACTCTACAAAAGGGCCTTACAGAAACAGATGCTTGGTGCCAGAGCCATGGGCTCAAGATCAATGCCAAGAAATGTATAGCTATCCCCTTTGGGGAAAAAACATGTATCCGTGACTTACCATATAGGTGGCAGTACACTAAACACCAGAAGTGTGATAAGAGACTTACGGACACAGGTGGACAGTGGTCTCACCTTCGATAACCACATCGCCACAACAGTCAGGAAATCCTTCTGTGTGGCACACCTCATCACTAAGGGCTTTTCATCCAGAAAAAAGGAGATAATTGTCCCACTGTACTCATCCCTCATTAGACCCATTATAGAATACAATGCCCCATTTGGTATGTACCTCTCAAGACATTTGCAACAACTGGAAAGGCTGCAGAAATACCTCACTAAAAGAATCACAAGCCTAAAGCAGATGCCATACGCTGACCGCCTTAAAAAAACTCCAGCTATATTCTGTCGCATATCATCTACTCAGAGGCGATCTCTGCTTAACATACAAGGCCATGTCAAACCCAGAGCTGTTGGACATGCTACACTTAAAGAAATCCCAATCCCTCAGAGCCACACGCTCCAGGGATCTAAACCTTGTCATCATAATAAACAAAACATGCTGGAGGGATAGGTTCCTGACCCAGAGACTCCCCATACTCTGGAATAGATTGCCCATACATGTCAAGCAGAGTGCCTCTTTGGCCCTCTTCTAAGGGAACCTTGACGATTGGATGGGAGAAAGGAAATTCACCCCGGGGATCACATCAGTCACCCTGCTAGACATGGGTCCAGGGAAGTAAATAGTGTGGGAAGAAATAGCCTGGGAATTGTTATGGCTAGGCTTGTTTAGGCCCTAGGGCCAATAGCCTAGTACCAACCAATGCACCTATAAAAGGTTGTGCGCTGTTGTCTTTTCTGACTGCTCAGTGCTGTAGTCTGCTTTTGTGGTGTTTTCTGCCAAAGCAAGAGTGAGTTTCTGGTGGTTGTTACTCCAATGAGTCACGGTATTATCCACACTGTAAGTGTTGTCCTTTGGTAATGGTAGCTTTGGGCACCCCTTTGAGGTGCTTTGATGTATTCCAGTCTGTATTTATATGCTGATCTTTTTTTTTTTTTTTTCTCTTTCATAATTGAGTTTCATTGGTGCATTGTGGGGAAATGATTCTTGCTTATAGACAAGAGTACTCATTTTGCCTAGGTAAAGGTCGTATACAAAGGTGTTAAATTTGTTAAAAGCTTAATTCAGTGACTCTTTGATACAAGGAGAGACTTTATTTCCATTTGTGCAAACTGTTCTTTTCTGCCTGCCTAATTCAGAGTTGATGGTCATCTTACTTTACACCTAAGCCTCTATTGCCGCCTGGACAGAAGCAGTTTTAGGTCATTAAGAAAGAGGTTAATAAAAGATGATGAGACTTTTACACTGTATCTGAGGGTAGCTGTTCAGTGATGGTGCACCCCATCAAACTTGTGCATGTTGTAGTTATAAAGACTCCTGTGTCTAACTCTCATCTCCTCTGTGGGGGTCCCCTCAAAAATATTTCTCAGGAGCTACCTTTGTTATTTTTGGTGACAGTTCCATCACTTATAGAGGTTTTGTTTGTTTTATTCATTTATTTAATCTATATATTTTTTGTCCTGTTTACTGGAGTAGTACACTCCTCATAAGTGACTATTTGTAGGCACAACTCAGCTGAAAATATGTTCATAAGTACAAATAATGAAGACATTTTAATGAGCTAGCACTAGCTGTCTAACATGTATGTGAGTAATTACAGAATCTGCTATGTATATAAGGCAAACCCACACTACTGTGTCATAGAATTTGGACTACGGGAAGTTGGCAGAGACTGTATGTTATCACACAGCAGAAGTTTGCCAGGCTCCACCAGGTTGGGGTTAGACCTCTTGTGTCTGTCTTTCCCTTTGATTCTGAGTTTTACTTTGTAGGTTTGGATGCCCAGTGGATTGGCATTGGCTCATACCTTGTCAGCATCGAGTGTCCCCTTTCAACTGATTTCAGCACCTTTAGTATAATTTTCAATGTGGTTTGAAGCCTAGTTGATGGTAACCTTGATGTCAGCTTTGCTTCTGAGCTTGTCAAGGCTGATATGTTTTAGCCTTCATGAGGGTGGCTGCCTCCTTTTTGCATTCAAGCACTGGTGTTGACGACATCCTTTTTGGTGTTAATATTGGTACTGGTATCTTGATAGCGAGGGCTGGGTGCTTTGGTTCTTCAGTGCTGATTCCTGGGTATGCTTTGACATCTGTATTGATCCAGCATTCAGTGGTTTGTCATCCTCCCACTACGCTTTCCTCCTTTGGTGCAAGTCTTTTCTTTTATATTGGCTTGTCCTGCTTGTATGCCTTTCCATGTAGTGCTCCAAACTAGACTAGATCTTAGAGTCTGTACTGCTACTTATGATCTTCCTCTTAAAAAAAACTATTTCAAAGGTGCGTGGAAGGGTGCATGGAAGGCCTTGCTTAGGAGGAGGCATCTGGATTATCTTGCTTTATCTCAAGCAAAAGAGACATTCAGGAGGGCCAGCCATTCCAGAAAGGTTCCATTAATGCCAAAAAAAGACCAAAAACCTTGGAAACATTCTAGGCTTAAGTAGTCTAAAGTCATTTATCCCGAAAGACACTTTCTGGGTGGCTGATGTACAAGTGATCCATCTGTGTGTTTAGCAGGAGGAAAACGGACATGGTCTTTATACCTCAGGACATTTACTTGCATGTGAAAAAAGCAGTTCAAGAGGTACCTATGCTGTAAATTTGGAGACTGTCACTGCCAATTCCAGATGCTTCCATTTGGTTTCACCTCAACCCCCAGGATGTTCACCAGATGCATGTCTGTTATAATGATATATATATATATATATATATATATATATATATATATATATATATATATATATATGTCTGCAGAGAACGAAGGTGTTTTGTAGCCTGGATGAGTGGTTCCACGCCTCATCTTCTCAAGATCAGCTTAACTCCAGAGGATTTTCATTAAAACAAAAAGTCTTGAAAAATGTGACATAGGTTCAAATAGAGTAAAATGTTGATCAGCCTGCCAAATGTTAGTGTGCATGTAACACAAAAGTTAGAAATGCACATTCTAAAAACTGACATTTTATAGTAGGTGGGAATAATGGCTCTTTATTGTAATGACTGCAATGTTTATATTAGCCTGGAACTTAAATGGCCCTACATATATAGACAAAAAGGAAAGCGTTTTGAACTGTATTAAGAAATGCAGAATGCAAATAGCAGTGCTGCAGAAGACGCATTTGGAAAGAAATGAGCATGTGAATTTGACAAAGGTTTTTGGATGGATATTCGGCAGAATATCTAGAGCAAAGGGAAAAGGAGATTAATTTTATTAATTGCTAGAGAGGCTCCAGTAGTGATGGAAGAGAACAACAATGGTCGATTTGTGGTAGTAAGGTGCTGTTTGCAAGGGAGGAGGATTATGCTGGCATGCATTTTATTTAACCAAAAAATGCTATTATGGAGCTTAAGATTTTGAGAGAAATCAGCTTTCATCAGGGAATGTTACTTGTAGGAGAGGACTGGACTTTAATTTGCAGTAGTGGGGATGTATCGGAGGACCTAGAAGAGAAGATATAACAAAAGAGAGTAGATTTCTGACTAAATTTATAAAAATATGTAGCATGGAAGATGCCAGTTTATTAGAAAGGCCTATGGCAGAGTTTACATATCATTCTCCAAGGTGCAATAACCTTTGTTAGCCCCTCAAAATAACTCCTGTTACTTCTTAACCATATCTGTCATATTTCTACCCTATTTTTTAAACTCTTTATCTCAACTCACTAGCTACAATTTCTGAAGATATTTCTATCTTCCTTAATAACTCAAAGGTTTTACTACCCATTCCTTAAATACCGTTCTTTTTAACAAGTAGGTGGGAAGCACCAGTTACTTCACTACTCTGTAATTTTATCTTGGTTTTTATCAGTGCATGATCTGAAATTGTTATTGGATGCATGTCCAAGCTTTCAATCAGTTAAATGCGCATGTTTTTGTGAAATATAATTTCTATCTACTTAAACTCAGTTAAAGTATTGCAGAATAAGGGGAATCTCACAACAAGAGGCACAAATAGAGTGCTAAAGAGAAAATAAGGGAGTGTCTAGAAATATATCCTCAAACTACTTAATGACAGTCTTGCTAAACTTGTATGCAACTCCAGAACACAAAAACCTAACCCTTTGTACTTTCTGTTGCATAAGTCATTGTGCTGTCGCCACCATTTGGAGCCTATAACATGAGAGGTGTTTTGGACATTTTATGAAAATTTGCGTAAAGCAGAGCAGCGTGGAAATCAAGAAAGAACACAAATGGAAATATTTATGGAAGACTTAATTATGTCAAGGTTGGAGGTATACGATGCTCAACTAACAGCTGAGATAGAAGGCGATGAGATAAAAACTGTGATGTATAACCAGACTGCAGGAAAGTCTCCTGGAACAGATGGTATTCTTGTGGAAGTTAGGAAGGAAGAAAGTGCTAAAGATCTGGAAGATTTTGTTTTAACAATATTTTAAAAGAAAGTGAAACCCCAACGTCTTGGAAAAAAGCTGTGGTGGTCGTAATTGCCTAAAGATTGTAAAGATCCATCACAGCCAGCTTCATATAGATCATTTTAATTTTAAACTGTGATTATAAAGGGTTTCTGTATAGTAGTTAAGAGTGACAGAGGGGTTGCCAAAATTAATAGATGGCTTAATGTGGTTTTCTGGAGGGGAGGCAAGCATTTGACAGCATTAATGAACAATGATGATGCAGAGGGAAGCAGAATGTAAGAAAATACTGCTGCTCCTGGTGGGTCTTGAAGCAGAGAAAGCATTTCATAGAGTAAGCTGGGATTTTGAGTAGATCAGTGGAAGTATTTGCATTTCTGGATAACAGAAATCTAGTTAATTAGAAGGATATACGAGGTTTAGGAGGCAAAAATCAAAGTGAGAGGGTTCCTGTCTGATAAGTTGCGTCTAAACAGAGGAACCAGGCAAGGTTTTCCTCTTTCCCCTTTGTTGTTTGCATTATATTTAGAACTACTGTCAAAGGAAATAATGGACTCAAAGTCAAGGAGAAATAATTGGTATGGAGTTCAAGAAAAGTTGGTTTTATTTGCAAATTATATTAATTTGTAGCTGATGGAACCAGAAAAGGACATCTCAGTGGTGTGGAACATTCTGACACTGTTTTTTTTTTCCAGATATAAAATTATTGAAGGCAAAACAAAGTTATAGCTGTAATCTGTATACCCACACATAGATTGGTTCAGCAGTACCTGTATTTATGTGGACATGATAAAGTGAATTATTTAGAAGTATGGATTGAAAAGGATTCTGTTATGACATCTAAGAATATGTGAGAAGAGACTTAAAACAAAATTAAACAAAACTGAGAAACTGGAAGCTTTTGTCTATGGGTAGCAAGACACGAGCAGTAAAAATGTTTTAGTCCCTTTATTTTGTACACAGATCAGGCATATTTTTATCAACCAGATGAGAAGTTGTAGATCGTAGTTAATAAAGAACTGAATGATTTTATCTGGAAGGGAAGAGGACAAGAGTTAAGTTCGGATAAGGTGATCCTCCCTCCCAATAGAGCATGGTTTAGGATTACCTGATTTGAAAGGCTATTTTAGAGCTACACAGTTAAGGATCTTGTTCATAACACAAGCGGAAAGCTACTATTGAAAGTGGGATGGGATGAGAATGACGAAGAAGCAGCAGTGGGGTAATTCAAGAAATAAGGAAAGAGTGGGATGTTAGATGCAGATCCTTAAGGAGAATAACAGCCATATTTTATTTGATATTTATTGACCGGGTTAGTCCGACTGGGCAGCAGCCCTTTTTTAGTGGAGGCCCAAGGAGAAAAGCTCCAAAAAGTACAAGTAACAAAAGTACTTACATGATAGAGTTAGAACTAAAATTACAATAATTACAGTATGTATGAGATGCATGTTGAAACAAGAAGCTAGAAAATGCTCATTAAATTGAAAACATAATATAGCACGAAGTTTCATACAGTGGTAAGCAGAATGCAGAAAATATAGACCAGTATATAAAACAGAAAGTAACAGATATACAAACAGGAGATAAGCCCAGGCCAAGACCCAGTTTCCAAGACTACAGCTGTGGAGGTTGTAGGAACTACTATTGGTAGACTTTATTAGAAGCAGAGGCAGATAGAGGTGGGAGAAAAGGTTGCTGCAATAGGAATGATTGCAGTTAGGGTTGCAGAGAATAGGCAAGAGGGTGCTAGAATTTGCTAGAGGAAGCTGGCAAGGGGACCAAGGTACTGGGAACAAATAGGGAGAGGTAATAGAATGGGAAAAAGCCAAGAAGACATTTGGATTGCAGACTAGATTGCCTTTCCTATCAGGGACTGATATCAAAGTATAGACAGAGAAAGGGATAGGAGAATCCTAAATGAAAAATCTGCACTGGTTGAATTTTTAAATGAATCTAACACATAAGGTGTTGTTATAAAAGGGGGTAATTAGTAGAGTGTTTGAACTATTGCACGGTAACTATAGAAATCTGAGAAGAGCAGAAAAGATTGGGAAAGAGAAGTTGGATAAAACAATTCACAAAGAAACAATAGGAGGACATATGTACTGCTCCCAACTATTCCCAATTATGCAACAAAATCTGGAAAATTTAGGATTTTTGCCTAGAAGTATGTGCACAGATATGTTAATATCCCAAGCAGACTCCAAATATTTTTTTTTTTCTGATGTAGATGGCAAATTTTTGAGGTATAATGGGGAAGAGTGAGTTAACCTATAGCATTTGTTTTCAGGGTATAATGAATTGACTAAAAATTCTGTAGCTATCATTCTATCAGGAATACTGGATGAGCAAATGACTATAACTAAGGAAATTTTATTTTTTGAGCTGGGATCCAAGATCTGAATTGACTAGACATAGTATGGCCTTGTTAATTTTTATTCTGGTGGGGTACCAAAGAAGCAATTACTAGAGATTGGAAATGTAAGTCTAAACCAACTATACTTGAAGTAGTGAATATTACAACAGACATTAAAGAACAGGAAGTGAGATCTTTAGAAAAGTGTAGGAGTAAATTGCATAGAAGAAAATGGAAATTGTGGTAATATACGTAAAAATTGTTAGAGTAGGAATGAAGTTTGAGAAGGCAGGAATTGAACAATTTATGTAACGTTGCTCTGATTGCATGGTATAGAATGATATGTGATGATTATAAATGTGAACATGTTAAAATTATTTTATTACTTTTATATAAATAAATTTGCATATGTCAAAAGTGATTCAATAAAGGTGTTTAAAAAAACATACTGGAGGAAAAGGAAGCTCTTTTATTCCTACATGCCTTTTGGATGTCATTAGCCTACAGAAGGAAAACATGGCAACTGCAAAATATGCCCACAGAGAGGGAGGAAACTTGATCCTACATATGCTTTTGGAAAGCTTGAGCTGCTTGTGCTGGTGGGAAGCTATTAAGAGCATAGGAATGGACCACATTCAAAGTTTGTTTCATGGTAGCAGCTTACTTTGCAGGTTCATTCAGTTCATTGGAGTGAAATGGCACATTGGGGAGGAACCTCCCTCTCAGTTGAGGGCAAACCCTGTACATAGGTGATTACTACTGTTAATGTCTCTAGGGAGTGTTTTTAAGCATAGCCTTGCTTTCTAAAAGTATCTTTCCAGTTTTGATACCCTGGGGATATATTAAAGTGTGTATATAGGCTTGGGCATGGGTGGTAAATTATTTATACTCTTCTAGAGGCATAGGTTTAAGAATCTGGGTACATTTTCGATTCCATATCCAGTGGTCCAATTTATACTTGAATAGGGTTTGGAAAGGAAATGAGTCTGCTTCATTTGTATGGAAATCCTGTTGTAGAGAAAGGGTAGTCTGGGCCGTACACCTGTTTTTTCAACATGTCCTATTCATGCTGCAGATGAGGTTTAGGTCCCTAGAATAGGTAGTTCTGGTGCTATTTGTTTTATGGATGTGCAACAGTTCAATCAGTGGGGTCAAATGAAGCTTTGCTGAGAGGCAATCTGTGGTAGCGCTACAATCTGCAGGAGACAGAGTACAAGGATAGGGTTTTGAGGCGGTCCACATAGGACTTGTTTATTCCATGTATTCTTTTTGTGAGGAGCCTCTGTTGTTGCATATCCCTGGTTAGGTACATACTGAAGTGTACTTCTCCCTGATTAGAGAAGTGATTGTGTACTGCAGACATTACACCCATTTGTTACCCAGGTAGGCCACTAAACACACAATCCCTTTTTAGGTGGTACCCCAGGAGCAAGGTCTGGTTAACAGACTTGCCCAATGTCGCACAGTATGTAGATGAGGAAATCAAACCCTGCACCATAGGAACTACAGCTCACAGGATTTCCACGAGTGACCTGTCAAATGTCCATTGTGACTGCTTCATTTCTCTAAGTACCGTGTGTAGGCCTTTCCCCCCAGCATCCATCGGAGGGCACTAGGGGACACTGGCCCACAGATGGCTGACTGGATTTCTTTTTCCATTAATGGCAAAGTTTGTCACCATGGTGAAAACCAAAATCACCCTTATAGCGCTTTGTTGGCCCCATCAGATGTGGACGTTCTTCGTGTTTCACTGTTGCAGTCATTACATTTGGGTTATCTGCTTGCAGGTAACCCTCAGTCAGCCTGATTAACAAAGTCTTGGGTCCTGCATCGGTTGCTGTCCCTTCTTCCATGACGTCAGGTCATCAGGGGTATAAAACATGCAGCCGACGCCATCACATCAGTCTTTCATGCCATGCAGTGCCAGAAGCAGTTCACAAGTGCCGGTCATCCGACCATTTTCGTTTTTGAGTTTCAGAACCGAAGTCTTCAACTAAAGCCAAGTACCCCATTGGGGAAACTTTATCTTGCTCCTTACCCATGTCAGTAAAAGTTAATTGCATTACTTGTGGAAAGCAAATACCTCATAAAGATTTTCATTCGTACTGTATTCCTTGCCTAGGCCCTGACCACGACGTACCTTGCTGTCGGTTTTGTGCTTTATTCAATCAGCACACTATCCGTCGTAGGTATATTTTCGCCTCTAAATATTTCGGTTCTCAGTTTAATTATCCAGAAGTGCCGGTTAGCCATCCGACTACCGGGATTCTGAAAAAACGCAAAGATAAAGACTGAGACAGGCCACCGAGGTCCAAAACTGCCAACGACGCTTCTCCTAAGCCAGTCGCCAGTTCGCCGGTACTCATTGAGGCGCTTTCGCAGCCCCTGATACTCGCTACTTCTGATTTGCAGGCCTCTACTGAGACCCATTTGGAGTCCGGTATGCTGCAAGATGCTTCAACTATGGAACCCGTGGATGTCTCTACCTTGGATGGGTCCGGAGCCACTGTGCAGGCACCGGCTTCTGAGGGTGTATTCAGGCCTACAGACTTGCATATTAAACAGATGCCTCCTTCTTTACTCAGGCCTAAATCTCGATCCATGCCCACAAAACCGACGCCCAGGCCTTTGTGCCTAAAAAACAAATAAGAATATCTGAAGATCTAATAACTCTAATCAGGGGTAGCCAACCCCCCCCCCCCCCTTCTAAGAGGCCTAGGACTGAAGTTGATTATGAATCTTCTGATCAGGATTCTGTTTTTTCTGATTCTTCTGATGATCTGGGTTTGCCCTTATCTTCTTATGAAAATTCTGATGCAGAGGACTCCATTCCCTCTGCTTCCCCTACTGAGGATTTTTCTTTTGGGGAAACCTTACATACTCTAAGGGAACATTTCCACTGGGAAAGCCAGGATTTTTCTGATTCAAAAAAAGAGGCTTAGGGATTTCCTTCTACCTCAGCATAGGCCTTTAGCTATTCCTCCTGCACTGGACATTGTTGATGATGCTTTTTCAGAATCTAGTTTTGGCCCCTGATTCCCTGCCTCCTGCTCCCAGAAAACCTGACTGATACTACAGGGTCCCCGAGTCCCACAGGTTCCTTTTTAAAAATCCTATTGCAGATCCAGAGATTACTTCACAGGGGCCCAAGGGCATTAAGGCTTCTACTGCTAAAAATCTTACCCCTTCTGATAGAGACTCCAGGGCGCTGGATAGATGGGGTAAGAAGGTTTACACTTCTGCAACCTTGGCCATTAGGGCTTTAAACTGCCAGTTTCATATGGTAAAGTATCAGCAACATGTTATTGGACTGCTTAAACAGAAAATTATGTTGATTCCTGTCTGTGTGGAAAATAAAGAATTACAGGATTTAATGCATTCTGCTGAACAAATTAGAAAACATACTTTTCTATGTGGTTTTGATTCATTAGAGGCCTCTTGCAGGGCTGCTGTTACTGGGTCTGTGCTCAGAAGGCATGCTTAGCTTAAGGAGCAATCTTTGCCTGATCATGTTAAAGCTAAATTGTTGGATGCTCCTTTAAATCCGGACCGCCTGTTGGCAACTAGGCTGAGGAAGTTCTTAAAAAGATGGAAGATAAAGCTAAATCTATGCAAACTGTTAAAGATTTTTTACAAGTTCAGGCTCCTAGATTTAGTAGACACTGGCCCTCTAAGAACTGGTCCTTTCCAGCCCCTTCCACGTCTTCTCAAGCCAAACCCAGACGTAGCAAAAACCCCAGGTTTCAGTCCCAGGGGACACGCACAACTAAGCAGTGGGGGCCTCCACTTCCAAATCTGGGAATAATAAGACTCCCCCTTATGGTAAACTGTCTCAATGACTTCCTTTTAAAATTTCCAATCACTTATCAACTGACTGCCCCTTTGGGGGGAAAGATTGCTCTTCACGCAAAGAATTGGGAACTCATTACCCAGGACAAATGGGTTCTAAATATAGTGTCCCAGGGATACAGACTTCACTTCCACACACTGCCAACACCAAGCGGGTGGCCAGACCTACCCTCAAATCAGTGGGCAGAGGCCCAAAAAAAGTGCTTTCTCTCTTAAGCATGGGGGCTATTCAGCTGGTACCAGAAGAGGAAAAGGGGCAAGGTTTCTACTAGAGACTTTTCCTGGTACCCAGAAAAGACAATTCATGGTGTCCTATCCTGGACCTGTCTACTCTAAACACCTTTTTGGAGATTCCAAAATTCAAGATGCTGACTCTTCACCAATTACTTCCTATGCTAGGCAAAGATGCCTGGTTGGCAACACCAGATTTAAAAGAAGCATGCCTGCACACCCCAATCAGGGAATCTTGCAGAAGATACCTATGCTTCAAAGCAGGCTACATGCACTATCAGTTCTCTGCACTGCCCTTTGGCTTATCTACTGTGCCCAGGGTATTCACAATGTGCCTAGCATCAGTTTTTGCATTTTGCAGGCAAAGAAATATTCAAATATACCCATATGTGGACGATTGTCTAATTCAAGCAGAAAGCCAGGACATACTTTTAAATCATTTGGCCTTTGTACAAAGGGTTCTAACTTGTCTGGGTACACCATAAACAAAAATAAATCACACCTGGTACCCTGTCAACAAATTATATTCCTGGGAGCAAGCTTGAATACAACTTCCCAGATGGCTTACCTCATGCCAGAGAAACCAATCCATTTGACAACCTATTTCAAACAAGTTTCCACAAAAACCCTGCGATCTGCAAGACAAATACTGTAAGCCTTGGGGTTCATGGCCTCCTGCATTCTTCTAATTTCATATGCAAGACAGTGGTATCTAAAAAGCCTATGGTGTCAACATTCTCAAGATCTAGAAACAATGCCTAGAGTTCCGTTGGTGGGCAGAGGCCTGCCACCAAAACAAGGGACTACATTTCACACCACCCCCCTGCTGCTCAAACCCTAACAGATGCATCAGACTATGCATGGGGGGCTCACCTTGCAGGGAAGTGCATTCAGGGCAAATGGAACCCAAGTCAAATGCACCTGCATATCAATCAAAAATAAATGTTAGCTGTACAGAATGCTCTGACAGCCTTCAAGGACCACATTCGTCCAGGACAACTAATGGTAAAGATGGACAACACCACCCTTACGTGGTACATAAACAAGCAGGGGGTACACATTCTTACCCCCTCTGCAGACTAGCCATGGCATTGTGGAACACAGCCTTGAGCTACGAAGTGCACCTACAAGCTCAATTCCTGCCAGGAAAATTAAATTCACTGGCAGATGGATTAAGCAGAAACCTCATGGACCCACATGAGTGGAAACTGGAACCAAGGATTTTCAACATGTTGACAAGCAAATGGGGGACCCCAGATATAGACCTGTTTGCCTCTCCCCTGAACTATCAATTGGACAAATGTTGCACAAGGATTCCCCACAAACCAGCCTGGAAAGTGGATGTTCTGTCCTTCAGCTGAATTAACCTATCAGTCTATGCCTTCCCCCCTCTGCCTCTGCTCTCCAAAGTACTACTAAAAATCAAACAGGACAAACCAAGGATGATTTTGATTGCTCCAGACTGGCCGTGCCAACACTGGTACCCCCTCCTGCGCAGTGTGTCACGGTTATCTCCATGGCACCTGCCTCAGACTCCTTCCCTGCTGTTTCAGCAGGAGAACCAGATTCTGCACCCTCAGCGTCCACCACTGAACCTCGCAGCCTGGCTAATTACTTAAATCTCTCCTTTACCATCCCTCAGTAAACCTGTGATGGATATCATTTTAGAGGCAAGGAGGCCAAGTACTAGAAAATGTTATGCTGAAAAACTGAAAAAAGTCTGTGCCTAGAACCAATCTCAAAGGATAGGCACAGCAGCACCCAGTGTACCTCAGATTCTTCAATACTTAACTGAGATGTTTCACAAGGGCCTGTCTTTTTCCTCCATTAAAACCCACACCTCAGCCATTTCAGCTCATTATAACACAGAACCTCCCCTCTTCTCTCATCCACTCCTCAAGCAGTCCCTCAGAGGGACCAAAAATTTGAGACCACCCAGGAGAGCTGCAACCCCAGCCTGGGACCTTAACTTTGTATTGGAGATACTCACTCTACCTCCTCCTGAGCCAGCAATCACTTCACTAGAAGGGTATCTGAATTATAGACCAACGAAACGTGTACAGCACGAAAACAACCAAATAATCTCTCCGTAGTGCAGTAGCCCAAAGGAACACTCGATGCTGCTTAAAAACTTTCAAACTTTTAATGTCACACAAAAATAAACGCGTTTTAAATTCACAAACACTTCTCATGCGTTTTCATCCATGAAATAGGTTCATAGGTTCATAGGTTCATACTAGGCTATCTGCCCAAGGGCATTTATAAGCCTAGCCCATAGTTATGTGGCTTTCGCCACCCCTTTAGTTTGAATAAAAACTATGCCTATCATTTTGCTGTGCCTCTGTCAAGCAGTGACGCTGAAGTAATCCCTGGGGTATATCTGCAATCTCCCATCCATTGGTCAAGATTCCTCTTGAACAAGACCAGAGAGGTGCTCTGCCTCACATGTACCGGGATTTTGTTCCACAGCATAGGGAGTCTCTGGGTGATGAATCTGTCCCTCCAGCACGTTCTATTTATAACCGTGTCAAGGTTTAAGTCTCCGCCCTTGTGGTTCTGAGGGATCTAGATTTTTGAGGTGAAGCATATTCATCAAATCTGGGTTTGACATGGCCTTATATGTCAGGCACAGGTCACCTCTGAGCAAGCGGTATGAGACTGAATAGAGCTGGAGTTCTTTCAGTCGGGCAGCATAAGACATATTTTTGAGACCCTTTATCCTTTTGGTGAGGAACTTTTGGGGCCTTTCAAGCTGCAGCAGGTGTCTGGTCAGATACATTCGAACGGGGCATTGTACTCAATCATAGGTCTAATAAGTGATGAGTACAGGGGACGATGACCTCCCTTGATCTAGATGTGAATCCCTTCATGATCAGGTGGGTGATATAGAAGGTTTTCCTAACTACTTTAGCAACATGAGTGTCAAGCGAAGGCTACTGTCAACCTGGGTCCCCAGATCTCTGATGACTTTTTCTGTGCTCAGTGGATTGCCACCTATATGGTAGCTAGGGGTAGCCTTGTTTTTCCCAAAGGGTATGACTATGCATTTTTGGCGTTTAACTTCAGGCCATGGCTCTGGCACCAGTTATCCATTTCTGTGAGGCCCTTCTGGAGGATATCTGTGTCAGATGTGTTTTCGACTATGGAGCCCAGTTTGCAGCCATCTGATAACTTTGTCAGCCATAACCCTCCTGTGTTTGCTTGTACTTCAGAAAAGTAGATGCCGAACAAGAGTGGACCCAGGACTGAGCCCTGTGGGACACCACTTGTGACAGGCTTTGAGTCTGACATGGCTCCAGCAACTCTGACCCTGTGGGTTCTGTCACTTAGCCAGTTTGCAACCCATCTTGTGATGTATGGGTTTACATTCAAGCTGATGACTAATTCGATGATACCTGAGTGGGGTAATGTGTCAAGGCCTTTGCCAGGTCGAGGTAGGCTGTATGGACTGCCTTTCCCTCATCAATGGCCTTGGTGACTGTCTCGAAAAAGTCAACCAAGTTTAAGAGGCAGGATCTGCCTTTGACAAAGCCAAACTGAGTTGGATCCAAAGTCTGCAAGTTCCCTATGTCTTTATTTATGAGTTCCATTATGATCCTCTCCATGGCTTTGCAGATAAGGCTTGTCAAGCTAATGGGGGTAATTTCCAGGGTCTGTGGAGGCACCGCCCTTATGAAGTGGGACCACAGTCGCCGCGCCACTCCTTGGGTAATGATCCTGAGGTGAGGCTAAGATTAAACAGCTGTCCTAACTGTGGGTTTAATTCCTCATTGAGTTCATGAAGCACACAGCCGGGGACACCATCCGGTCCCATGGATGCTGTGTTTTTTGCCTTAGTGAGGGCAGTTCTCACCTGGGCGTTGGAGATGTTTGGGGGCTACAATCCTCTGGAATAGATATCTCTCCTTTTGGGGAGGAGGGGAGGGAGAAGTTTGCACTGAACCTGTCAGCCAGTATGTTGGCAATGTGTGTAGGTTCAGTAATTTTCACATCATTTTGAACTAATTCTGAGCATATCTGGGAGTTTCCTCCTAGGTTTCTAACATAGCTAAAGAAGGCCTTATGATTCTCTTTAGAGTCCTTGGCGATTTTTCTCTCAAAATTTGCCTTGGATGATTTTATGAGAGCTCTTAGTTTTTTACTTATAATGATCAAAGGTGTCTTACCTTTCAAGGATTTTGCTCTATCTTGTAGTAGCTTCCTCCTTTTGTTGTAGAGCTTGTTTATGGCTGGGGTCCACCAGACTGGACGCTTGCCTTTGGTACAGAGAGTCTTAGTTTTGTTTGGGATTGCCTGATCCATGCAGTCCTGTAGGTGCTGGTAGAAGGCATTTGTAAGTGATTCAGCGGTTTGAGTAATGTTTACCACTGGCTCAGGGGCCTTAAAGGACACCACACTAGTTTTTAGAAGTGTGAAATCGGCTTTTGAGAAGTTTTTCACTGTGGTCTTTTTGTTTCAGGTGGGGGCGGGATGAGGACCTCCAGCGAGATTAGTTTATGATCTGATCTCACCAGTGAGGGGTATACTTCCGGTGTTGAACATTTTGATCCCATGTTCGTGATGATGAGATCAAGTATGTTTTCTCCTCTTGTGGGGATGGTGACTAGTTGTTCCATGGCATTTGAGTTTATGAACTCCAGGAATCTTTGGGTTAGAGTGTTCGGGCTTGAGTAGTGTTCCCAGTCTATATTAGGGTAGTTAAAGTCACCTAGTATGATGGTGTTTGTAGATACATTTATCCCCTCCAATGTTTTCAGGAAGGCCATGTGAGGTTCCTGAGTTTGAGAGGTTGGCCTGTAACATGCTACAAATTGCAGAGCAGTCTTGCCTATGGTTAATTGCACCTGGATGGTCTCCGATGCATCATGCGTTGCCACCAACCTTGAGGTGTGGGTGTCCTTTATGAATATGGACACCCCTCCTTTCTTGGTGTTGTCCGGATTTTGGGGCGGAGCATGATATGAGGTGAAACCTGTTAGTGCTGGGGTGCTCTCAGGAGCCTTGAACCAGGTTTCTGTCACAGCACAGACATCGATGTTCTCCATATTGAGAAGGGCCTCGAGTGCGTGCATCTTGAGATTGAGACTTCTGGCATTGAGCAGCATTACCCTTAGTTTTTTCCTTTTGGTGTTCTAGGGTGGTAGGTTTAGAATTTGAGCCTTGCCTAAAAAAGGCACTATGGGGTGGCAAGAGCCTTTGCCAATATCCGGAAGCCCAGGGGTGACAGGTGCAAGCCGTCCCTTGCGAAGCAGCGTGGCTTGTCCAGCATGTCATCCCAGGCAGACAGACATTGGATCCCCTTTGAATGACACCAGAATTTAAGCCAATTATTAAAGCTGATCATCTTATCACTGTATTGTGGCATCATTCTAGGTGAAGGTAGGATACTGCTCAAGGTCAGGGTCATACCTGCCTGGGCTACATAATCAGAGAGCTCCTCGATGTCCCTTTTCATGTAGTCCAAGGAGGTACGTCTCAGGTCGTTGACACCAGCGTGGACAATGACTGAGTCGTACTTGTACCTGCTGTTGAGAGACCTGAGTGCTTGCGTTATGTGGCGGATTCTAGCGCCTGACAGGCAGCTTACTGTGACCTTCTCTTTACTCAGTCTGGTGGCGGACGTCAGTGTGTCTGACTATGGAATCACCAATGACAAGTGTGTCTGGCATTTTGTTTGGCCTTAAGGGCTGTGACTGTTTGACACTCTGACTGTGTGGTCTATGTGTTGCATGTGTTGGGTCGTGAGGTGGTAGTTGTTTGGGTGTCTGCTTTGGTGGCCTCTGCTGTTTTGGTAAATTTTTGATCAGAGCCTCCGAGTATGTCTTTGTGTGAGTATGTGTATGATTTGAAGTTGTGATGGTACCATGTGTGACTGGGTATGTATTGTGTGTGGTTACCTTCTCCTCCTGTCTGGTCTTGCCAGTCCTATGTTGAGAGAGCTCAGCCTCCAGTTTGGCCGTATAGTTGCATCTCTCGCATGTATTTGTGTTTTGTGGGAGAAGGAGAGGATTGTCTGTGTACATGAGGCAGTTGTAACATTGCCTCAATATTCCCAGGTTCACCAGTTGAGCTGGAGAGGACACTAGCAACTGATCCCTCGACATACTAGAAGTAGTAGATAAAGAGACTTTCAAAGGACTCGGGGAAGTGGGTTTTAGGCTGGTGGGGTACTATCTATAATAAGAGTGCTTTATCAAGGTGCAAGTACTGTAGGAGTAAGTGCTAGGCTTTACAGATAGAGAATAGTCTACTTGGGAATCAAGTAGAGATGAACTTTTCAGTTATAGGATATGCTGGTTAGATCAGCAGTACAGCTCGAGGAAGGTAGTTTTAAGGGAAAATTGGAAGAGTGGAATTTAGATGGCCCAAATAGTTTAACCTTGTTTAACCGCTGCTCTTGTGTGCAACAGTGGTAACTCCGCTAAATCAAGCTTACAGCGTTTAGCGTGTTTTATAGCAGGGGCTGAAGGGAGCTAGGAATTGGCCCAAAACGACCAATGGACTACTAGTTTCTGGCTGAAACTTCACCAAATCAGACAAAAGGCAGCTCAGTGCTTCCCACTCCCACTGGTAAGCAAAGAAACTTCCCTCCTTCCTAATAAGGCAATGGATCAGTAACAGGAACTAAAAACAAAGCCCAGGGATCAGCAACTCTGAAACTGGACTACTCTAGTTCAGTAAGGCGGAAAACAAGAGATTTTTGTTTTATTACAGAGACAAGGAAAAACAGACAGTAATTGCTGTAAATCGGCTAGCGCACTTTAGTGTGTAGCCTACAGAAACAATTTGCAACAATTAGTAACTTAAAGTGCAATAAACAGTGTAAAATGCAGAAATCACTTAAAGTAGCAATAAAACAGGCGAAATGCAGTTGCTAGCTTAAATAACAGTGGGAAAGCCACAAAAATACTTATATCTGGTAGAAAGTCACTCTTTTAGCTCTCTGCTGCTTGGATCACCCTGCAGGCCACCACGAGGATCTGTGCTGAGTTGGTACAAGCTGGAAAACGCGTGTTTAGCGTGTTTTATAGCAGGGGGCTGAAAGGAGCTAGGAATTGGCCCAAAACAACCAATGGACTACTAGTTTCTGGCTGAAACTTCACCAAATCGGACAGAAAGGCAGCTCAGTGCTTCCCACTCCCACTGGTAAGCAAAGAAACTTCCCTCCTCCCTAATAAGGCAATGAATCAGTAACAGGAACTAAAAACAAAGCCCAGGGATCAGCAACTCTGAAACTGGACTACTCTAGTTCAGTAAGGCAGGAAAACAAGAGATTTTTTTTTTTTTTTTTTGTTTTTTTACAGAGACAAGGAAAAAAAACAGACAGTAAATGCTATAAATGCTGTAAATCGGCTAGCGCACTTTAGTGTGTAGCCTACAGAAACAATTTGCAACAATTAGTAACTTAAAGTGCAATAAAAGTGTAAAATGCAGAAATCACTTAAAGTAGCAGTAAAACAGGCGAAATGCAGTCGCTAGCTTAATAACAGTGGGAAAGCCACAAAAAATACTTATATCTGGTAGAAAGTCACTCTTTTAGCTCTCTGCTGCTTGGATCACTCTGCAGGCCACCACGAGGATCTGTGCTGAGTTGGTACAAGCTGGAAAACGCGTGTTTAGCGTGTTTTATAGCAGGGGGCTGAAAGGAGCTAGGAATTGGCCCAAAATGACCAATGGACTACTAGTTTCTGGCTGAAACTTCACCAAATCGGACAGAAAGGCTGCTCAGTGCTTCCCACTCCCACTGGTAAGCAAAGAAACTTCCCTCCTCCCTAATAAGGCAATGGATCAGTGACAGGAACTAAAAACAAAGCCCAGGGATCAGCAACTCTGAAACTGGACTACTCTAGTTCAGTAAGGCGGAAAACAAGAGATTTTTTGTTTTATTACAGAGACAAGGAAAAAACAGACAGTAAATGCTATAAATGCTGTAAATCGGCTAGCGACTTTAGTGTGTAGCCTACAGAAACAATTTGCAACAATTAGTAACTTAAAGTGCAATAAACAGTGTAAAATGCAGAAATCACTTAAAGTAGCAGTAAAACAGGCGAAATGCAGTCGCTAGCTTAATAACAGTGGGAAAGCCACAAAATACTTATATCTGGTAGAAAGTCACTCTTTTAGCTCTCTGCTGCTTGGATCACTCTGCAGGTCACCACGAGGATCTGTGCTGAGTTGGTACAAGCTGGAAAACGCGTGTTTAGCGTGTTTTATAGCAGGGGGCTGAAAGCAGCTAGGAACTGGCCCAAAACGACCAATGGACTACTAGTTTCTGGCTGAAACTTCACCAAATCGGACAAAAAGGCCGCTCCGTGCTTCCCTCTCCCACTGGTAAGCAAAGAAACTTCCCTCCTTCCTAATAAGGCAATGGATCAGTAACAGGAACTAAAAACAAAGCCCAGGGATCAGCAACTCTGAAACTGGACTACTCTAGTTCAGTAAGGCAGGAAAACAAGAGAAATTTTTTTTTTTTTACAGCGACAAGGAAAAACAGACAGTAAATGCTATAAAAACAATTCACATGCAGTGCAAGCTGGCACACTTGAGTATGTAGCAATATTAGTCCACACACAGTATGAAAAAATGTAATTAAATTAAAAGGACTAAAAGCAAGTGCAGACTGGGTTTACTAGTGGGAATGCGGAAAAGAGAAGGGACTGGCGGAGTGACCTAGTTCTAATCTACAGTGGGGCACTGCAAAAGCCACCAAATTTAAACTACATCCAAGAACAGGGAGGGGGGGTGGGGAAGACAGTTTCAACAGAGCTAGATCTGAGAAATCAGTCCCAAAGTTATAACAACCACAATAAAATGAAGGAAATATACTTAAATCAGCTTATGTCCAGTTGATGTATGCAGACAAATCTCAGTAGCAGCAACTCTACTTAAAATGATTACCAGAGATGTAACCAACACAGGTTTTAAAGTTATCAGAAAACCCCCCAAGCTAATTAACACTTAAAGGAATTTCAGTGCAGTTTAACAACTAGTGCAGAGCTTCAGACACACACACAAGACAGTTTCAACAGAGCTAGATCTGAGAAATCAGTCCCAAAGTTATAACAACCACAATAAAATGAAGGAAATATACTTAAATCAGCTTATGTCCAGTTGATGTATGCAGACAAATCTCAGTAGCAGCAACTCTACTTAAAATGATTACCAGAGATGTAACCAACACAGGTTTTAAAGTTATCAGAAAACCCCCAAGCTAATTAACACTTAAAGGAATTTCAGTGCAGTTTAACAACTAGTGCAGAGCTTCAGACACACACACAAGACAGTTTCAACAGAGCTAGATCTGAGAAATCAGTCCCAAAGTTATAACAACCACAATAAAATGAAGGAAATATACTTAAATCAGCTTATGTCCAGTTGATGTATGCAGACAAATCTCAGTAGCAGCAACTCTACTTAAAATGATTACCAGAGATGTAACCAACACAGGTTTTAAAGTTATCAGAAAACCCCCAAGCTAATTAACACTTAAAGGAATTTCAGTGCAGTTTAACAACTAGTGCAGAGCTTCAGACACACACACAAGACAGTTTCAACAGAGCTAGATCTGAGAAATCAGTCCCAAAGTTATAACAACCACAATAAAATGAAGGAAATATACTTAAATCAGCTTATGTCCAGTTGATGTATGCAGACAAATCTCAGTAGCAGCAACTCTACTTAAAATGATTACCAGAGATGTAACCAACACAGGTTTTAAAGTTATCAGAAAACCCCCAAGCTAATTAACACTTAAAGGAATTTCAGTGCAGTTTAACAACTAGTGCAGAGCTTCAGACACACACACAAGACAGTTTCAACAGAGCTAGATCTGAGAAATCAGTCCCAAAGTTATAACAACCACAATAAAATGAAGGAAATATACTTAAATCAGCTTATGTCCAGTTGATGTATGCAGACAAATCTCAGTAGCAGCAACTCTACTTAAAATGATTACCAGAGATGTAACCAACACAGGTTTTAAAGTTATCAGAAAACCCCCAAGCTAATTAACACTTAAAGGAATTTCAGTGCAGTTTAACAACTAGTGCAGAGCTTCAGACACACACACAAGACAGTTTCAACAGAGCTAGATCTGAGAAATCAGTCCCAAAGTTATAACAACCACAATAAAATGAAGGAAATATACTTAAATCAGCTTATGTCCAGTTGATGTATGCAGACAAATCTCAGTAGCAGCAACTCTACTTAAAATGATTACCAGAGATGTAACCAACACAGGTTTTAAAGTTATCAGAAAACCCCCCAAGCTAATTAACACTTAAAGGAATTTCAGTGCAGTTTAACAACTAGTGCAGAGCTTCAGACACACACACAAGACAGTTTCAACAGAGCTAGATCTGAGAAATCAGTCCCAAAGTTATAACAACCACAATAAAATGAAGGAAATATACTTAAATCAGCTTATGTCCAGTTGATGTATGCAGACAAATCTCAGTAGCAGCAACTCTACTTAAAATGATTACCAGAGATGTAACCAACACAGGTTTTAAAGTTATCAGAAAACCCCCCAAGCTAATTAACACTTAAAGGAATTTCAGTGCAGTTTAACAACTAGTGCAGAGCTTCAGACACACACACAAGACAGTTTCAACAGAGCTAGATCTGAGAAATCAGTCCCAAAGTTATAACAACCACAATAAAATGAAGGAAATATACTTAAATCAGCTTATGTCCAGTTGATGTATGCAGACAAATCTCAGTAGCAGCAACTCTACTTAAAATGATTACCAGAGATGTAACCAACACAGGTTTTAAAGTTATCAGAAAACCCCCAAGCTAATTAAGACTTAAAGGAATTTCAGTGCAGTTTAACAACTAGTGCAGAGCTTCAGACACACACACAAGACAGTTTCAACAGAGCTAGATCTGAGAAATCAGTCCCAAAGTTATAACAACCACAATAAAATGAAGGAAATATACTTAAATCAGCTTATGTCCAGTTGATGTATGCAGACAAATCTCAGTAGCAGCAACTCTACTTAAAATGATTACCAGAGATGTAACCAACACAGGTTTTAAAGTTATCAGAAAACCCCCAAGCTAATTAACACTTAAAGGAATTTCAGTGCAGTTTAACAACTAGTGCAGAGCTTCAGACACACACACAAGACAGTTTCAACAGAGCTAGATCTGAGAAATCAGTCCCAAAGTTATAACAACCACAATAAAATGAAGGAAATATACTTAAATCAGCTTATGTCCAGTTGATGTATGCAGACAAATCTCAGTAGCAGCAACTCTACTTAAAATGATTACCAGAGATGTAACCAACACAGGTTTTAAAGTTATCAGAAAACCCCCCAAGCTAATTAACACTTAAAGGAATTTCAGTGCAGTTTAACAACTAGTGCAGAGCTTCAGACACACACACAAGACAGTTTCTACAGAGCTAGATCTGAGAAATCAGTCCCCAAGTTATAACAACCACAATAAAATGAAGGAAATATACTTAAATCAGCTTATGTCCAGTTGATGTATGCAGACAAATCTCAGTAGAGACTTCATCAGACAACCATTGATGTTTAATTACTCATTTAAATATCCATACTCATTAAACTTTATCCAATAAAAACCTCTAAAAACAATTCAAATGTGCAAATCAGCCTAACTCATTCTTCATGAATATTAAATAAATAAATACACATATTTAGTACCATATTGAAAGCCTTAAAAACATCTTAAAAACTCATGACATTAATGCAATAAATGCAGTAAATATGAATTCTAAAAACCACATTTAATTCATATATAAATAATTTGATATTTTTTAAAAAATATTATATATATATATATATATATATATATATATATATATATAAATATATTTCCCGATAAACTAGTTACTGAATGCTTAAGCCACTCTAACATTGCCCCCTAGTGCTAAAAGTGAAAATAACACTTATATTTTGTTAGCTTTAGTTAGTTAGTTAGTTTAATGAGTATGGATATTTAAATGAGTAATTAAACATCAATGGTTGTCTGATGAAGTCCATTTCATGGATGAAAACGCATGAGAAGTGTTTGTGAATTTAAAACGCGTTTACGTGTTTATTTTTGTGTGACATTAAAAGTTTGAAAGTTTTTAAGCAGCATCGAGTGTTCCTTTGGGCTACTGCACTACGGAGAGATTATCTGAATTATAGACCCTAATGGCAGTGGAGCCTTTCATCATCTTTCATGCTGACAGGGTGTCACTCAGAACCAGTCCATCCTTCATGCCCAAGGTGGTATCCAGTGTGGCTCTTAATCAGTCCATTCATTTGCCAACCTTCTTTCCCAATCCACAGAATAAAAGGGAACCGATATTGCATTCCTTAGATGTGCACAGACAACTTGGATTCTACCTGGACTGGACTAAATCTCAAAGGAAATCTGAACAACTGCTGGTGGCATTTGCTGCAGGGGCAGAGGGGAAGGCTTTTTCAAAGCAAACCATTTCTAAATGGATAAGCCATTGCATTAATTTCTGCTATAAGCACTATGGAAAACCTAGCCACCAGGGGATCAGACCTCACTCCACCAGGGCTGCATCTACCTCTACAGCATTTCTCAGAGGCGTCCCTACCAGGGACATCCTAGAAGCTGCTACCTGGAGTTCTGTACATACTTTCACCAAGCATTATCATTTGCCAATTTTCTCTAAATCCAGAACTGTCTTTGCCACGGCAGTCTTGCAGGGCCTTATAGTTGGCCTTAATGCTGTCTAAATTCCTCCTCCCAACCATAGCTTTGGGAATCTACCCAATTGTAATGACTGCAACAGTGAAACACGAAGAACATAGTACAGTTGTGTACACTTACCATAAATGTAGATGTTCGAGTGTATTCACTGTTGCAGTCCTGCTTACCCTCCCTCCAGCCCCCTAACTTCTTTTGTCTATACCTCTACTTTCCTTTACTATGCTTAAAAGCCTTTTTGGTGTGTATGCTTTTTTTTTTTGGAGGTATATCTTTGTACTTTTATGTTTAATCGCTTTCCATTAGGGGGGCACCTGACATCTGGGGCAAGAAAAACTGATGTAATGGCGTCTGCTGCATGTTTTATACCCCTGACGACCTGACGTCATGGAATAAGGGACAGCAACCGACGCAGGACCCAAGACTTTGTTAATCAGGTCGACTTAGGGCAACCTGCAAGCAGATTACCCAAATGTAATGACTGCAACAATGAATACACTCGAACATCTACATTTATGGTAAGTGTACACAGCTGTACTTTCCCTGTGTTGCTGCCCAGTCTTCTGGAGAAAACAGTTTGGTCCCAGTAAAATACTTGATATTCCATTTACTGGGCAAGTCTTGCTTAAGAAATTTCATGTACCTGACTGGTCGGTTTCTCTACTTCCAGCAAATGGCAATAATCTTGATTTTTCTGTTGTATCAGTATGTTCTGCCTTCCAAAAGCATAATACTAGAAAAACATATACAGGCAAATAGATGTGTTTTTTTTTGTTTGGGCTGAGGCCAAGGGGTTAGACTCATTCTCTTCTAATCCTTTCCATCTCTGACTACCATGCTGGAATTTTAGAT
This sequence comes from Protopterus annectens, assembly GCF_019279795.1. Lineage (NCBI taxonomy): Eukaryota > Metazoa > Chordata > Ceratodontiformes > Protopteridae > Protopterus > Protopterus annectens. Next base: position 1,671,597,155 of record NC_056732.1, read on the forward strand.
AGTGGTCTAAGGAATTCCTTTATCAGTGGTCATTTGGCTGCAATTTCTATATATTTTTTTTCAGGGTCAGGCTGGCCCATTCCTGGCCTTTTTGGAAGTTTTTAAAGCCATTTTCAAACTGCACTTCCTCAGCTTTGGCCATAGCTGGCTTTAGGCATCGGCCAACTAGACAGCCGCCTAGGGCCCTGTTCTAGCAGGGGCGCTTTTCCAGTATTTGTTTATTCTTTGTAGTAAAGAAATTGTATTCTTTAAAATATGTTGAATGAAATCACAAAAAAAACTAAAGAGCAAGACTAACTGTGAGGAAAAAGGAAGAAAAAGTAATCTGGATGGTATAGGAAGACCAGGATGAGGGCAGCGGGTGATGTTGAGGGCACTGTGGAGCCCTTTTGCCTAGGACAGCAGTTGACCAAAGGCTGGCCTTGGCTGCCTTTGTGACCCAGTACCTTCTGTAGGACTTGCATATTGTTTTGGACAGACACCATTTAAACCAGGAGCTGCACAGCTCTCTTGAAAAAATATTTTCTTGGGGACCATTTTACTTGCCGGAAGAGTTTAATTACATTCTTTGACAGTGAGTCCGCCATACTTGATTTTTCATAAATACTAAGTTATACTTAGGATTAATCCTTCCTTTATACTAAAAGTGGCAACTGGGGCTAATTTGAATTGGATTTTTCCACATGCCTGGTTAGATGAATGTGGACTTTCTTGTTTAACACTTTGGAAATTCACAGGCAATTGCAGTACAGTCTTGACAAAACCAAGTCCCTTAGAAACTGTTTCTAGATTTTGGTTTCCTTTGATCTTAAATTCTTAGTTTAGAAGGTCTCAAAGGTTACCTTTGCAAGATGTCTTGCTCAGTTTATTAAATCCTGTTATGTTTCACATAACACACCTGTTTCTGGAAATCCCAGAAAGAATTGTATGATATCCTTAACTATATCCCTAACTTTCTTTTGTAATGCTGCTGTGGGTGACATTTTTGTAGCTGCTTCCTGGTCATCTTTTTAATTTTTATGAGACATTATAAGCTGGTTCTGAGTTGTATCCAGATCCTTCTTTAGGGCCACTGTTATTAGCAGTATCCTGGCTTGGGTTCCGTCCACATGGAAGAGGTTGGGACTTTGCCCTAAAGATTTTTGAGGATGGTCCCACTCCTATCATGTACAGCAGTTACATACTTTGCATAATGATGACCCTACAGGAGTACCTTCAGCCTGTGTAACAACGCCTCTACCTTCCATTGCCTTATCCAAGATGGTATTGTATCTCTAGATTTATTTTGTGTGTGTGTGTGTGTGTGTGTGTGTGTGTGTGTGTGTGTGTGTGTGTGTGTCTTATCACAGCTATGTAAAATATGGAGAAGAGAAGCCGGTGCAGTACATTGTGGGAGTAACAGTGAGGTTCTTACCATCGTGGGAAATTGGAGTGTAAATGAAATTACTTTAAAATGCACTCTCTTTGTAGATTCCATGTAACATGATATTGGAGTCCTTTGTTAATCATTATGTTAACAAAATGCGATAAACAAGTGAACATGAGAGCCATCTGTCAGAGTGCTTTCCTGCGTGGTTCTGACAAAATGGAAGTAGCAGGGTGCTACATCTGTAGACCGAAAAACAAATTCCCCTGCCGTTAATATACAGCCTTCTTTATGCTGAGGTTGTGAGAGCTGGAAGTAGAGTTTGAGGATCTAGTACAACTAAACCCATCTTTTGCCTTAGTTGTCTGAGAGGTTGGATGTGCGATACAAATGTAGGACAGAAATAACACTGATGTCAATGTTGTACCTTTTATGCAGCAACTGAGGTGGTGTCATGTAGACTGTACGTTAGGGAGTGCATGTGACTGACTAAGTGTAGCTGCAAGGTTCTTTGTCCTGTTCATCCCCTGGTTAACCCTATCCTGTAATGTCGTAAGCCACTCCTGATCCTAGGTCATCTGCACATCGTGGTCTGATTTGTCAGAGAAATTAATTTTGATCATTTTATTTGAGTATGGCCCCATTACTTTTGTGTCTGAGACAGAAATGTTTTCTATAGTGAAGATAAGTTTCTTGCCAGCTTATGTTGAAGACTGCTATGCACAGTCATATATGCAACATTTCATGTTTTCCACAGAATGCATTTTGTGTTTAAAATTTATAGTGTTGCATGTGTTTGTATAATTTTTACTGGAATGTGGTCAAGTGAAATTTTTATTTTGCTACAGTTGTGCCTTTCCTAAAAAAGGCTAACAAGGTTTCCACAATTTCAGCGGTATAACAACATAACTGAGGACTGTGTGCAGTTTATACAATGTGGAATTGACACATGAGGCAAAAGCTGGTGATGAGCATTTTTGATTCATGGAATGTTGACACCTTCAGTATTTCATTATAAGTCATGTTGTTGCAAAGTTTTTCATTAAATGTAGGCTTGCTGTGGAGTTTAATGTGCTGCACTAAGTGAATCTGTGAAAAAAGTTCTAGCACATTTTCCCCCAATTTTCTGCGCAGTAGCATAACTTTCTTGTTGAATTGGAGCTATAAACCTTAGTGAATTATTCCAAAGCATTACAGTTGCTACATACTAGACTGTCGCAGTGGAAATGTTTCCTCAAAACAAAAAGTAGGAGTTCTAATTTGTCCCCACAGGGTTATCGGTGTAATTTCTTTCCAATTCACATATCAATCCATGACCATGCTATGGCATTTTATGATGTCCGTATGGGTTGAGTGTGGTGGCACATGTTCATAAGAATGGATTTCTTGGTTTCTGATGATTGCTGGTGCCAGTGTCAGTATTTAAATCTGTTACTTGCTGCTTGGCATGTTGCTGTGCATGGCTGCACTGTTAAAATATTGGGTAAAGTCTTCCTCCCCTATGGTATGTGAAAACATGAATGTGAACAGTGATGTAATATTTCAGTGCCTGATTATTGTATGTTTATATTCTCATCATCTGGTTCTCTTCTCCACCTGCATGTATGACTAGTGTCTGTATTTGAGTATATTGAACAAAAAATGTTACCAATGTTGCTGTAATACTTGGAAAAAAGAAAATGATTCCATTAATCCATAGCAAAAAACAGTATTGCAATGCTCTACTGGTTATATGTTTAAAAGGCATTCCACGGTTAACTTATTATAGAACTTCTGCTTAAAAAGGTGTTTACGAGAGTAATTCATTCCAGTAAGTATTGCAGTTTTAACTGACTGGTTGCTTAAATATTGTGAAGAATTCAAGCTAAAAAGAAACTACATTACTAAAACATATTTTATAGATGCATTCAGTGGACTAATTTAAGAACCACAAGCACTTCAAGGTGCTGTTTTAAAGGGTATGCAGTGTTGGCAGGGCTGATATGAATACAAAAATGAATGACATTATTGTAGTGTATGTATTTATTACAAGACTGAAAGGGATAAAGGGAAATAATTGCATTGTCATTTTGCTCACTTGTTACAAAGTAGAGACCATTTGTAATGTGACAGTGGTACTGACTGACCTCTTTAGATGTGACCTGTTTTTGCTTTCAGAGAGAGAAAAACATTTAGAAGAAGAATTAATTCTTGGGTTTATTTTAAGCTAAATAAAATGTTTTCATTTATTTTTACCATGAAAACATCTATGCATGATGTCAAACTGTGTAAAGCTTTGCAGTAGTTTTTGGATCATCTGACACAGATGGCGAATAATTTGTAATGAAAGCAAGGGCTACCTATTGAAATATCGGCAGTCAAAATGCTGAGTGCTGACAAGCAGGGGGAAAAAGACTCGAAATGAACTCTTCTCCTACGTTTTCAAAGTCAGTCTTCTCTTTAAAACTCTCTGCAGGGGGACCCTCCCTACACCCCACCCCCGAACTTGTATAGACCAACTCTGAGATCACCATATGTCAGAGAAAAGTGGATTTTCCAAGAAATGCCATCTTGGACTTGGTATATGTAAATCCATTCTCTTGGCCATTCAGTCTCCGCAATCTGGGACTCACTGTAGCAGATCTTGACACTTCAAACTGTTACCAAAAGGGTGTCCTTTTGGTATTTAAGGCAATTGTGTAATTTAAAGAGCATGGTGCACGCATCCATTATTGTATATTGCATAAACTAAACGAAGTGAAGGTTTAGAATTTTAGAAGATCATAAAGAAATGAAAACATGCAGTTGAACAATTCTGTAGCTTATAATTTTGTCAAATCCCATACATGTGCTTTTTCTTAGTTTTGAAATGTACTTATGTACCAAGTGTTACATGCAAGAACAATAGATTAGAAAGGTGAAATTTAACATGTTAAGAAGCATGATGTATTTTAAGATGTGAAACTGCAATATTTGGTCTAAATGAAATTGCTGCTTTATCTCACTTGCTAAAATTAGAGTATGCTCACTTTGTGTTTCCTTAAAGTATTTTTGGATTTTTAACGTTTCCAATAAATTAGTTAATGTTTGTATATTTTTTTCATAGTTTTTATTCTGTTTGAACCAGAATAAAATTAGTCATGTTTTGGAATGATTTATTTCTGTGAAGACACTTTTGTTTTGACTTGTCAGAAAATAATACCAATGTTCAACAGTCTTTGTGCAGATTTTTAAATGTCTGCAGCTTATAGCAGTTTCAAGTGCTCTGTCACACTTAACTCATGGTGGCATATGGTGCCTCCAGTGACATCCAGGATTTCCACCCTAATCATGCCTGTTTTATGGTGCGATTCTTGGAATCAAATCCTTAGTAAAATGTTACTGCTCACTACTGAGTGACATCTTCAAAAATGTAATTGAATTTTATCCTTAGTTATGTCAGTGCAGGGAGTGTGGTGTGGGTATGTCCATAGACTGACTAATGGATGCACCACAGCCCATGTGTGCTGTCCATTGAAGTCTACGGATCCACTACACGATATCCCTCAAGTGATGCCAGAAAGGCAAACAGTACAATTGTGTGGGTGGATTGTCAAGTTTACTAAGTGTTTTATGATACTGCTAACATAATTTTAGTAAGATGTGGTAGAAAGTACATTGTGGTATTTAAAGTTACAAAGTGATGCAATGTAGAGCCAGTCTGTGATGAAAAACTTTAGTAGAGATAATTATCGCTGTGGACCTTTGGGACTGCTGCGATATCTTTCTCTTGCCATGGATCATGAATGGAAAAGTACACTGGATTTATTCAGTTCTGATAAATTATGTGCTTTTGAAAGATACGGGGAGAGGACTGGTTGATTGTTGTTTTCCGAATATAATTTCCCACTCTCTTGAACTTGTTTTGTGGATAGGGATGGGGTGTGTTAGGGCTAGAGTTCAGCTGTTTACACAACCTTGAGGTGTTATATGTCTGATTTTAAGCTAGTTTAATGAAAGCAGAAAGTGTAAAAATTGCACTGGTTTTAATTTTATTCCATATGGCAGGTAAAATTTCCACTCTTAGTGAAATCTGTGTTACCTATCAGTCTCTCCCCAGCAGGCTAAATATAATGACTTGTATTTGCATTCGGCTTGTGCCATGATCTAATGTTTCAGATGTGGTCTTTGCCCCAGATTATTCAATTAACATCAGACATGCTTTCTCATGCTTAATGCGCATGTACCCTGGAAGACAAGCGGACTGTTTCTTGTCATGCTGTTGGTCATCAAAAATCCCTTTGCTCGATGATGATTTGTGTCATAGTTCATTGGTTGGTCCTGAAGGGATTTTATAATCCCTTTCTGGGCTCACAGGTTCTTCCACAAAAACTGCAGATATTTCCATGTGGAAGAGATGCTCACTGGCTGAAGCTACTTTGACAGTTTTTTGTGTATTGTCTTTTAAATTTTGGAGACTATGCATTTCTCCACACAGCTTGCTAGGAAGTCCTACAAACAGTGACTTACAATTTCCCAACAAAAAGGCTAAGGCTGACGTAAGCTTTTGAGTAAATCTTTTTATCATTTCCTTTGACTGCATCATCAACTCTGGCACTGACTGAACTGGATGTACCAAATCTCATCTCTCAGTTGAGAGACTCTTACCAGGTATTCAAACACTGCAATCTAGTCCAGTGGAACTGATCCCTGATTATGTGTTGGTGACTTTGGCCTCATCAAAAACACGTGCTAGTGTGATTATTTTGTCATTTGCTGCAGAAGATTTTCTTAAGGCATCAGTAGTGGTCCCTGCCCCAGCCTTTTAGATGACTTATCCAAGTTTGACCGTTGTAAAGTAGAGCAGGATGATGGAGTTGTACAGTAATTGTGTCTGCATGTCACTGTCCTTGCATAGCCCTATGTACCAAAATAGCAAAATAGTTTCCCAGTGTAGGTACTAGACTATTGGATCGTAGGATGAATCTCCTGGCCTTTGTTGTTTCCCAAAGCGAGAAGGTTACTAAGGCAGGTGAAGTGCTTGACTGTCTCCAGTGTCTGTCCCTTCTAAGTCATAAATTATACAGGTGATATTTTTACAAGGCCTTAAGGAGGTTGATAAAGCAGCTTGATTTTCATGAGGTTAACTAGGAGTTCTGATTATTTTGGCAAACTTCAGTCTTTTTGCTTGTGAACATGCCATCAACATATTGGAGCTAAGTGGTAGATGTCTTGGAAACAGTGGTCTTTCAGTGCAATTAGCCATGATTGAGGAGCCCTTGATATGGTACCAAAGGAAGAAGTGTGACACTAAGGTTGATGAGGACAGAAATGTTGGATGTGAAGAAATTGACATCAGCTCTGTTTGCTGAACTTGAGTACTTTGTTGCACTAAATTATTTGAAGAATACCATACTTGTTTGTCAGTTGGCACAGAGAGTTAGGGTAGTAAGCTGTAGTTCCTGTGATCCAGAGTTTGAGTCCTGTAGTCTGCATTTGCCTACTGTGTGACCGTGAGTAAGTCAGTTAACCAGGCAGAGCTTAAAGCAACTGGGAATTTGGGCTAGGCTACCTAGTGGTCCAGCAAACCAGCTAACTTCCTATGAACTTTCTCCACATTTTTTAAACTCCTTTATTGAATCGTCACTTATTACATAGGAAAAATTTACATTTATATAAAAATAATTAAGCTGTATTAACAAGTTCATGTTTATAAACATTATATTTTATATATATTGCTATATATTATATAACCTAAGCAACATTACATTTATTTTACATTTGTTTACCGCGATGGTCCGACTGGGGCAGTGCCCATTTTCAGCGGAGGCCCAGGGAAAAAAGCCCCAGTTTAAGCTTGCATACAAATTATCACAATAAATAACATAAATTATAAACAAAATTGACCAAAAAAGAGTGAATAAAAATGTATACATAGTATCAAATAGCCAAAAAAGACAATTGTAGACATCACACTTAAGGTCCAGCTTCACAGCAAACAGCAAAAACAGACTATCCGGACCACCAGGCTGATAAAAAAAAAAACAGTAGTTTAATAAAATGCAGTAGATAATAAAATGTAGTAGGTTAGCGCTTTCAGAAAAAACCCTTCTTCAGACAGGAGGTTTTTTTTTTAAACCTCCAAGCGCTAACCTACTATATTTTATTAAAATACTGTTTTTTTATCAGCCTGGTGGTCTGGATAGTCTGTTTTTGCTATAGTATCAAATAGAACAAGACTTTAAACACTTAAATATAGACAAATGTATGGTTGAATTTATATATGTGGAGGAACATAACATTATTTAGGAAATTAAGCAGGCAGAATCACTTGGATAAAGTAGTGCATAGTTAGTAATACTTGCGTGGTGAGAGTTGCAGCTAGGACTGTAACTACTTATAGAGAAGTAGTGTTGTTAGAAGGGGTATGTTAACAGAGTTAGTACATACAGCCAAATTGTATAAGTAATGCTAAGTTAATAATTAACCTGGAGTGTTACATGTGCAAAGCCAGGATTCAAATAAATGTCTTTTGAGAGATATTTTGAAATTATTAAGATTACTTATGGATCTAATACTATGTGGAAGGGTATTCCAATTTTTAGCAACAAAGTTGAAGAGTTGCCTGCTGTATTGGATACTTTGGTTACTTGGAGTAAGTCTTTGTTAGATGATCGAAGAGTACGATTGTTAGAGTAGGGTTGTAGAAGATTTTTTAGGGAAGATATGTTATCAGGATTCTGCATTATTTTGTGAGCCATTATTAACTGTTTTTATAGCTCATAATATGAGGTAGTTCCAACCAAGAAACATTTTTTAGGCATTGACAGTTATGGGTTGAATGTGTGGAATCTTTTGCAAATTTGGCAGTCTTATTGTAACGTGAATCTAATTTACTTAGATCTGACTTTTTGAGCTTGGTAAGAATGGGGGATGCATATAAGAGTGAGGAGAGAAGTTGGGTTCTAGCTATAGCTATTTTTGTAGCATCTGTTAAGAATTTTTTGTTTCTACACATTGTTCCCATTTTCTTGTGAACCTTTTTGATTGTGTTAGAAATGTTTGTCAAATTTTAGTCTGTTGTCAATTATGATGCCTAATAGTTTTGTTTGGGAATCTGTGAAAATCCTAGTATTACTGGCAGTGATATAAAAGTTAGCTGGGAGGTTAGTAGGTTTAGATGGATGAAAGATCATAAGTTTAGTTTTAATAGGGTTGAGAATGAGTTGAGTTTGCTAGCCACGTTTCAATATCAGAGAAGGCTTTTTGTGTGACTGTAAGAAGTTGTTATTGTGGATAATGCACATATGAGGGTTGAATCATCTGCATGTTGTATAATAGATGCTTGACAGGAGGCAGTATTAAGATCATTTATGAATATGCTGAAGAGGAGTGGCCCTAGGATTGAACCCTGAGGGACTCCCAAGTGTAACAGGAAGGACTGGGGATAGATCTTGCTTCCATTTCACAGCTTGCTGGCAGCTAGATAGATAACTTTGAAACCAGTTAACAGCATCAGGGTTGATATTAAGATTTTTCAGAGTGGATGGTAACTTAGGATGGGAACCTGTATCGAATGCGACCTGTATAGAATGCGACATGTCCATAAAGACTGAATACACTATTTTGCCATTGTCTCTGAATTTATTTATAGTATTAGTGAAACTTAGAAGAGCTGTAGTAGTGCTGTGGTATGGTCAGAACCATACTATGATGATGAGTGGAGATTATTGTTTAGAAGGTGTTTAAGAAGTTGAAAGTAGATGCATCTTTCCAGAATTTTAGAAAGTTTTGAAAGTATAGCAATGGGCCCGTTAGCTTGTTAGTTCTGTTGAATTACCTACTTTGTGTAATGGTGTAATATATGCAATTTTTCAAATAGCTGGGACATACTGTTCTGTTATAGAACGGTTTATAAGTATTGCCACAGGGAAGGCAATAACATCTGCTGTTAATTTTAGTTATTCTGCTGGCAAGTTATCTGCTGCCAGTGAAGTGGGTTTCAACTTCTTTAATAGTTTTGCAATAGTTTGTTTTGGGACTGTCTGAAATGAGAATGCATCTACAGTATTGCTTGGGTTATTGGGTGTTGGCATTGTGGGAGACTTGCTATTCTTAGTCAGTGCTAAAACACTTTCAGTGAAGAATGTTAAATTGTTCAGCAATATTGTTTGTGTTATCAGGTAAGTTGGGGGGGGGGGGTTGTGGTTTGGCCAGGGTGAAGTATGTTATTGATTGTGTTCCAGAACTTTTGTGGATTCACTTTGTATTTCCATTGTAAATTAGAACAGTAGTGCTTTTTGTCTAGTTTAATTTGGTGCACTGTTTCTATGTTGCTGGTTAATTAAACGGTTTTGAATGACAGCATTAGTCTTGCTTGTGTCCTTAGGGCAAACAGGGACAAACTATGATATTTTGTTGGAGTTTATCATATCAGACTGATGTGTGTTTTAAATTACTTTTCACACAATACTTATTTCTAGTGCAAACAAAAGTTCATTGACTTATGTCATCTCCTACTAGTTTTTGCTTCAGGGTGTTATGTCAAAGTTGTTAAGTTTGATTTTTGATTTGACTTAGTAGTATATTATTTGTGTACCCTATTTTTTGGGGCACAATTAAAGCACAACACAAGTTTATTAACATTTTGTTATGTTTATTACATTAACATACTGTCCTTGTATTGACCATCAGCTGGTGCACACTGTGGCATAGTGTTTTCGCCCGGTTTAAGTCTTATCTCCTCATTTTTTTTGGCTCACATAGGTTTTGACAATAGAACAACAGATGTGGGTTTTAAACATCTTGTAACTCCTCACTGCACTCAAGCTAGCATTAGTTGAAAGCTGCAAAATCATTAGTTTTGCATTAGTACTCATGTCAAGGTTTATTATTTATGATTATTTTCAGCATTTTGTTTAAAGAAATTTTTTGGTTTTAAATCCAAGTTTTAGAGAGCTGTAATGGGCATTTTTAAGTTGTGCAAAGCATTTTAAAACAGTTTGACTGAATGTTTTATTTAATTAATTGACTCTGATTATTGTAATTGGTGATTTTTAATTGTTTAATTGGCTCAGCAGTTTAATATAAATGCACTGCACTGCCAGAACAACATTGTAACTTGACAAAGCCTGGGATTGCCAGGCGAAAGCGCTTGTTTTATTCTGTATTAAAGAAGATTTCGTTTTCTATGCTGTTTCTGGAGTTGGATTTTCACCAGTTTATCTGCTTTTACAAGGAGGTTTCTCAGTGAGATTTGTTAACTTTGGGCATTTTCCTCTACAACTACAATTTGTCCTGGAAGCCTTGGTACGCTGACTTCTTGCCAGCACTGTTTCTTAGATTGTGGGAGACTTGCTATTCTTAGTCAGCGCTAAAACACTTTCAGTGAAGAATGTTAAATTGTTCAGCAATATTGTTTGTGTTATCAGGTAAGTTGGGGGGGGGGTTGTGGTTTGGCCAGGGTGAAGTATGTTATTGATTGTGTTCCAGAACTTTTGTGGATTCACTTTGTATTTCCATTGTAAATTAGAACAGTAGTGCTTTTTGTCGTTTAATTTGGTGCACTGTTTCTATGTTGCTGGTTAATTAAACGGTTTTGGAGGAATTTATTTTTAACCCAAGTTTGCCATGCTTTGTCCCATTGTTTTAGGACGGGTACAAGTCTCATGGGTTAACCATGGTGTGTAGTTGGCTTTGACACAAACTGTTCTTGGAGGGGCAAGTCTGCTTAGAATATTAAGGAAGGTGTCACTGAAGTGCTGCACAGCAGCATCTAAGGCCAGTCTGTTTTTAATAGTAAGGAAGGTGTCATTGAAGTGCTGCACAGCAGCACCTACGGGCAGTCTGTTTAGAATAGTAAGGAAGGTGTCACTGAAGTGCTGCACAGCAGCATCTAAGGCCAGTATAGTAAGGAAGGTGTCACTGAAGTGCTGCACAGCAGCATCTAAGGCCAGTCTGTTTTTAATAGTAAGGAAGGTGTCATTGAAGTGCTGCACAGCAGCACCTACGGGCAGTCTGTTTAGAATAGTAAGGAAGGTGTCACTGAAGTGCTGCACAGCAGCATCTAAGGCCAGTATAGTAAGGAAGGTGTCACTGAAGTGCTGCACAGCAGCATCTAAGGCCAGTCTGTTTATAATAGTAAGGAAGGTGTCATTGAAGTGCTGCACAGCAGCATCTAAGGCCAGTCTGTTTATAATAGTAAGGAAGGTGTCATTGAAGTGCTGCACAGCAGCATCTGAGGGCAGTTGCTTAAGAGGAATCCAGTCTATTTTTTCAAGAATATTAAGTAGAATCTGTAAGTTAAATTTTTTTCTTATTATGAACTTGGTGGAAGTTAATTAGTTTAGCAGGGTTACTGTGATTTCTCAGTAAGTAGGTTCCAAGTGATCTGAGAGACATATTGCTATTTGGTAATACTGGGGTTTATTAGTTAAGAACCAGTCCAAAATAGATTGTGTTTTCTTGTCAGTTCTAGTTGGGTGAGAAATCATTTGAGTGAAACCATGGAGGGTTAGGTAGTTATGAGGATTGTCAGAGTTACATGTCATCCAGTCTGTGTTAAGGTCTCCTGCGATAATGTTTTCCTGTGATATGGCCTTCGTGATATTTTGGAGATTCAGTTTGATTGGACTGGAATTGTTTCTTGGAGGGATGTAGATGGCTATTGTATATATATTACATAAATTATTCAATTCCTGCCCTATTCTTTTTAAACAAAATACTTTATTAAACCATCACGTACGACATAGGCAATCATACAGTTATATAAATGAAAATAAACCACCCTGGCACAATCCTGGTTGCAAGCATTTTACATCACAAACCATACTGACACACTCCCAATTGCAGACATTATGTTCGCTTATCTACCCAATATGAACTTCCCCAGATTGTATTTATTGGAGCCCTATGGCTGGTTTGTACACAGTGTAGAATATGCTGTAGGATGTGTTGTGGAGTATAGTTTTATATCTCTTCACAGTAATTTTACTAACCAAGGTGGTGCTTGTTTAGACAGATGGACGGAACCGTTTGGCTTTTTTTCCTCCTAGGGTAGTATTCTTTATGCTTTGTTCCTCATAATTCCATCATAGACCTATTAGTTTTGTATTACCACATTTCTCAAGGCTTCCTCTGCTGTTGTATCTTTGTACCTTTAAAAGCTGTATAGAAAATGGCAGCCATCACAAACTGCTGAATCTTTAGATACAAGTTTGATTCTTGTCTACCACTCTTCTGAATACTACGATTTGTAACCAGTTCATAACTCTAGTTAGTACATTTTTGCTAAGTTTTGTGGGTGAAAAACCATTAAGAAGCTTGGAGCAATTTTTTTTTGAAAAAAGAAATACAATTTAAAGCATTAGCTGTTTGAACTTGTATGAACATTTAAACTTAAGTCACTCTTTGTAAATATTTAATATAGTTATTTCTTGCTAGAATAAAAATTTCTTAAGGAAAAAAAAGTTTAGCCATCACACCCCTTGGTACTGTGAGTATATTATTTACCCTTGATAAAGGGATTATTGTACATGTATTCCAGACATGAACTTAGTCTCTCATCCACTCGTCGGGGCTAGTTCTGAAAGTAGATAGCATATTACTTTTTTGACATGTAGACAAGTGTATCACAAAGGCAGGGAATGAGAGTTAACAAATTTGTCATGCCAACAGGTGGTATTGATTGTTGTGGTAGTGTTATGTAGACCATTGGTTCTGCAATGGTGGAGGTTGTTGAAAAGGGTAGGGGTGTTTAGTACTTTAAATACTCAACAGTGCTCACCCCTCAGGTGTTTATACGATAGAGGGACACTGATTTTAGTCTGTTAGGCTAGCTTAAGCTGTAGAGTCCAGAAGTGAAATTCATCAGATCTTTGGGTCCTTCAAGTTGGTCATGGTGCTTTGTGAGGTACATTCCAAAACAGGTATTGTATACAAGTTGTATAATATGAAATGTATAGGGGGTCATGGTCAACAAAGATCAGCAAAGTAAGAGAGAAGGACTTTCTAACCACAATCAAGACTTTGTAATCAAATCCAAACTTATCACCATAGGTACCAAAGTCCTAGATAAGTTTATATGTTTAAAGAGGGGCTCCAGTAGTTTGGTAAGAGGAGTGGGTAAGGTCTATCCCAAAGGAACCATGCTGCATTTTTTTTTTTTTTTTTTTTTTTTTTTTACTTTTGCGGTGAGCTCATAAGTAACACACCGGGCATTGGTCTGGTCCAGGCTTATCTGAATCCAAAGGATATTTTAAAGTTGCATCCAGTTTGGTAGTGGTAGATTTTGTTTGAAGCTGTGTACTTAGAAAAACATTACTACATGTAATTTTGTGAGGTATAAGTAAATTGGTGTTCCAAGAGTGAGCAAAACTGAGTACAACTGTGGTGAGGTGACTCTTGAGACTAGGTGTTGTGCTAAATCAGCAGTGCTATTGTAAAGCACATATTTGTGAGACATGACTTTTCTGTGGTATGAGATTTAATGTTTGTAGTGATTAAAAGTGGGAGCTGCAGACTTACCCATTGAAGATTTGGTTGCATGCTACCTATTTGGATTTAGTTAAATTTTCCCAAAGACTGCAGTGTTTACTCCAGAGGAAAAAAATATTTTCCCAAAGGTGCTGTGGCTTCAGAGTTTGTTATAGTATATGTAATGGGAATGCTGGGATATAACCCTTGCTTAAAGGTTGTTGGGGGCTTTGCAAGCTGCAGAAATAGCAATTGTTGCATTTCTTTCGAGATGCTGCTTTGGATAGTCATTTATATGAAACTACATTGCAAATGAGCATTTCTGTGTAGTCATCCTATTCCTTGTAAGTGCATATAGTAAACCAGTGTGGGGCTCCCCTTGTCCTCACCATACTGGTGCCTAAACTTTTATTTATTTCATTTTTAATTGTATGTCATAATGTGAAGTAAATCAGTGAACATCTGTAGGGCTGTATTCTCAGCCGTAGCATAGTGTTAGTTTCCTAGGATGCATTTGTTGGAAACTAAGCAAGCTCTTTATAGACAGTTGTGGAGACTGTTGACTCGTGCAGATGTCCTTCCATGTCATTGTTGCAGTATTCCTAACATAAGGGATCTCCTGCCAAGGATAGCCCAACATCCGGCCAGTATATCAAAGCCTTTAGAGTCTACAGGTGCCTTATGTCACACACATGCTCCCTGAGCAAGGTGTAAGGCATAAAGGTGATCTACAGATGCACACACTTCAGAACTACTTTGCTGCCATCATTGACAGTCTGTCTGAAAGCGCCTCTTCTGTGCTGGTTATTGAGCCTTTTTTCTGATAAGTGCCCCATTGGAGTTCTTCCTTATCTTTTTCTTTCATTTTAACGTTGTTGGTTTAATGTCCTGTAGGATAAAGGCAGAGCTTTGCAGGAGTTCAAACATATTTTTGTTTCTCCTATTCCAAAGTTTCAGAGGAATTATCCTTCCAAGTCTACTTTTGTTTGCAGACAGTTTTGCCCTCTGCCCAGTGGTAAAACGGGATCTAGAAATGTACAGACCCTTATTTCTTAAAAAAACCCTTTTCAGGGCAAGCCAGGTTCTAGTTGGCAATTTGCTACACTTTTTCCTTGGCCAAGTTCCCCTTCCTCTTTCCCTGTCCCTTCCAAATTGGTTAAGGATCACAACATAGTCTTGGGTTCGGTCCATCATCCACCAGGGATATTTCATAGTTTGGAATTTTCTTCCTCCCTTTCTCGGCATCCCTGAACCTCCTTGAGAATGACTTCCTCTCTTCCCAGAGGTGCTTCATTCTCTCTTGACCTAGGGCACTATTCGAGCTGTAGCCCCTGCCCAGAAAGGAAGTTTTTTTTATTCCAGAATGTTTCTAGTTCCCATGAAGGAGGGCACCTTGAGACAAATTCTGAACCTTTGTCAGCTTAACACCTTTCTCAAGGTCCCCTCCTTTCAGATGCTGTTTCTTCATACTTTGTTTCCTCCTCTTCTTCCTCAGGACTTTCTGGTATCTCTGGGTCTCAAGGATGCCTACCTTCATATCCCCATCCATCCCCCTTTTCAAGAAATCTTTGCATGTTTGGTTTCTTCCTTGCATTTTTGGTTCTCTGCTTTGCCCTTTGGTCTCTTTATTGCCTTGAGCGTATTCAACAAGTGCCTCGCTTCTGTCATTTCTTTTTGCAGGATGAGAGGGGTCCAGTTCTTTCTATCTGCCCATTCAGGCATCATCCCCCCCCCAGGGCTGTGCTTCAGGATCTGCAGTCTGTTTCCCCTGCTGCAGAGTGGGGAGTTAACCATAACCCTTCAAAAGTCTTTACTCTCTCAGGATCATGTTTTCCTTGTTTGGAGTATCCATACTTTCCCCATGCTGGCATCTCTGCTTGCCCACAAGGCCCTGTCTCTGATTGCCTTTTTCCAGTCTCCTCTTCCTCTGGATTTGGTCGCGGACAGGGATTTTCTCAGGGTCCTTGGGTTTGTTTTACCATTCACATACTGCCTTTAGCTGGGCTGCATATGAGAGAGCTTCAGTGGTACCTCAAGTTGTTTTGTCTTCAGCATTGTCACCCCCCCTGGACTTCTTGGTTCCCTTCCTTCCTTGTCCCAAGCTTCAGTTTCAGTGGTGGATTTATCAACTTTCTCTCAACCTGGGGCTTCCTTTCCAGTCTCCAGTTCTGACACAAGAGCTCTTTACAGATGCCTCAGACAGGGGGTGGGGAGCTTCCTTTGGCTTTCACAAGGTTCAGGAGCTTCTGCCTCTTCATCTGAGGTCAGACCCCATCAAAATCAAGGAGATCAGGGCTGTGTTTCAAACTCTTCAGGCTTTTCAATCCCTCTTTCAAACTGGGCCCCTCAAAGTTTACAAAGACAATACTACAGTGATGTGGTATGTTCACAAACAAGGGGGTGCAAGGTCCTACCTCCTTTGCAGGCTAGCTTTTCAGATGGGGGATGTAGCTGTCTAGTATCAAGCGGCTCTTCAGGCTGTTTACATTCCCTCAGGGCACAGTGGTAGTGGCAGAGTCTTTGAGCAGGTCCGGCACACCAGCTCACAAATGGATGCTTCACAGAGATGTGTTCCTGGACATTGTCCTTTGGTGGGGTATTCCTCAGGCAAGTCTTTTTGCTTCCCCTCTGAAAAGACAACTTCCTCTTTTCTGTTCCAGAGACTCAAGTCCTCTGGCTTGAAAAGTAGACGCCCTGTTTTTTCCTTGGAAGGGGATGTTTCTGTACACTTTTCTTCCTCTTCCTCTACTTCTGAGAGTCTTGCACAAGATCAGGCGGGACTCTCCCAAGATCTTGTTGGTGACTCCCTTTTGGCCCAGACAGCACTGGTTCCCCCTTCCTTCTCACTTGGCCAGGGGCATTCACCACAAGTTACCTCACCAGGTGGACCTTGTCACACAAGACAAAGGGTCTCTTATCCATCTTTACTTGTCCACTCTTCAACTTATGCTGTGGGTAATAGGGTTCTGATCCCTTTTAAGCACTTATTCCCTGAGGACTTACTTTGGGTCCTGCAGGAGGCAGAAAGCCCACTACCAGGAAATCTGATTTGTGCAAACTGGAGGAATTTTCTGTCGGGCAGAGAACTGAAAATGCAAGAAGAAAACCAAAAATGCAGAAATTTCCTCAATCAGTATCCTTATCTGTGGAGGTTCCTAAGGTGGTCCTCTTTATTGGTGTGATCCGCTTCAGTTTGGTTTGACATATTCAGTTAAAGCTCACCTGTCAGCAATTTCTGCTTGTCTACCCTTGAATCCTTCTCTGGCTTCCAGATTTGAGGACACAGTTTCTTAAAAGCATCCTTCATATTGGACCTCCCAGGAAGCATATTCCACCTTCCTGGGACCTCGGTTTTGTTCTTGAAAAATTGATTCAGGTTCCTTTTGATCCTGCTGCTTCGTCTTCCTTACATCATTGTATTTGGAAGACTGTTTTTCTTTTGGCTCTTACTTCAGCCAAGAGGGTTTCTGAACTTTAGGCTCTCATAGCTGTTCCTCAGTTTTTCACAGGGACAGGGGACCTCTTCACAGGAGCAGGGTGGTCAGTGAGTCGTTTCTTAATCATTCTGTTCATTTACCTTCCTCTTTTCCTTCACAGTTTGCCATTCAGAAGGTTCTTCACACCTTGAACTTGCATAGACAGCTCAGATATTATTGGGATAAAAATATTTTCAAATCTGTGTAACTTTTTTTCTTTTCTTTCCAGGTCTTTGGGTTTAGCTCTTTCTAAGCAGACCATCTCTTCTTGGATTTCGAAAACTATTTCTTTTTCTTTACATGACATACCTTTCTTCTTTAGTAAAGGCTCACTCTGCCAGAGCTGCTGCTTTCTCTGTTGCCCTATTTTTTTTTTTTTTTTTTACAAAGGGCTGGATACCAATTCTGCCTTTTGAGGTAGCTACTTGGTCTTCAGTTCATACCTTCACCAAGCGTTATAAATGGCTTTTATTTCCAGGGCTAGAGCTGGCATGCTATACGAGTTTCTTGAGGGTTCTTCAGTGCTTTCCTCCTGCCGTTTCCTCATGAGCTTTTGTACTGTGCTTTACGTTAGGTATATTGCAGCAGTGATATGTAAGGATGTTGTAAAAATGTGTAAAATCTTACCATAACATTAGATGTCTTTCTCTTCAGTGTTGTAGTATTTGCTCCCTCCTGCCCCATCTGCTCTAACCAGTTCTCCTTGCCCTTCTGGCCAAGGGGTTCTTCTCTGTCTTTTTTTTTCTCCTTCTGGATGCACATCATCTTCCTGATCACTGGGGGCATTCTGTTCCTCCTGGGGCTTTTCAGTTCTGAAGTGCGTGCATCTATACGTCACCTTTATACCTATGCCTTGTCCTGGGAGCATATGCATGAAGTTCCACCCCTGCAGATTCTAAAGGCTTTGGTATACTGGCCTGATGTTGGGCTTTCCTTGGCAGCAGATCCCTTACATTAGGAATACTGCAACTTAAAGGATCACTACGGGCAAATGATGAAGAAAACATATATTTTTTTATCTTGCCATGATTTACTCCACCTCCCAAAGCTGCCTGCAGCAAAATAAGTACTCATTCCTAATTTTATTTTGTTTTTACTCTTGTCTGCCGTCATGGGGGCAGACATCGTGATTCCTTTGGAAAGCTAAATTTGTCCCATAATGCACAGACTGAGAACAAATAGCCCTACCATTTTTTTGTCAGACTAGACTTCCATTCACTTAGAATGGAACACCTGAAAAAAAACTGCCAAGCTTGAGAGTCTGCAGCTCATGCGTCATTGACTGGTATGCGCTGAGTTTTACAAATGTTGTTCCTACTGATGTACTACACATTCTCTGAAAGAAACTTGCAAAAGTGTCAACAAATTACTGAGATAAAAGACTTTTCACAAGGCGCAGTTTTGCAAGTTTCAGTTCCTGGCCAGGTTACTCCTCCCATCTCCCCTCCTTCAGTGGGCTACAGTCTCACATTTCCAGCTTTAATAGATTCAACTACTTAGTCAGCTGTGCATGACAATAGACATAAAAAAAAAATCACAGCCTGGTGTGCCACTAAATCTGTTCCCTTGTATGTGTCTATGCCTCTTCACTTCTGAATAGCATTTCCCAGGAATAAAAAAAAGCAAACGCATCAGTCCAGAGTTTAGGCCAGTCTGTCCATTTAAAATGTGCACAGTAAAATTCAACTTGTAATGCATTTTGGCTGCAGACATGGTTATCTTTACATAGTTATTCTCTTATAGTATAACCTGAACTTATGGTATTTAATGATACATTTTACAACAGTTCTCAGTTTCTTAACAATGACCTCCCAAGCCTCTGATGTGACCTAGTACTTTTTCTTACTATTGCTTTATCTAGTTTCTTAGTTGTATACCTGTAACATGTCTCTCATCCTTTCAGCAACAGACTCCTGGAGAAAACTTCCAAAGCAGATACTTGTATTGAAAGAGTAGCAGCAGCTGTAGCAGTGAAACTACAGTCCAAAACAATGCACTCAAACATAGTACTGACAAACACAGGGAATGTACATGTCTGAATCAGGCAGTGATGAAATTGCTAGGGACTTCACTGAGCACAATTTTACTCTTAATCTCTCCATTTCATAATCCATAACATTCGCACCACACTTACAAAGGCACACCTCCACCTTCCACAAACACAGCTACCCACACTCGCACAACATACCTGTCAAATTTAAGGCTTTTCCCACCTATCTGCAAAACACTGCTGTAATGCCTTTGGCAAACGAAAATGATTGATGGGTGTTGGTTCAAGACTCCCATCCATATCTGTCAGCAGTACAGATTTTTGCAGAAAGTCCAGATTTTTTGTCTGTTTTTCATAAAATTGCAGTTTTCTGACAAATCACTGAACACTGAAGTCCGAAAGTTGACAGGCATTTGATTTTTCAGACTTCATATCCTTAAGAAAATTCACTCTAATGCAAAACCTGTTTATCAACTTTCTAAGTTTGTAAGTGCAATGTTTATAAATTGTCCCATTTTTGGGCCTTTGTCCCCTATTATTTATGGCCTTGTCCACATTTCTTGTTCTATAATATGGAGAGTTATGCTGCCATCCCTTCCTACTGGAGCCAGTCCACTGCACTTGCACAAGTGTCCCCCTCAGCAGGGCAGCAAGCAGGTATCCGTGCAGATTTTTCTTTATAGTTCTTTTACACCACACACACACACACACACACACACACACACACACACAGTAAATCTTGTTGTCCATGTTATTTCTTCTTTTCTTTGGTTTCGTTTCTCTTACTTGTAATGTTGCTTTTACTCATTTTTTTTTCTCCTGCCTCCCATATATACCCTAATTATTACTTCTAACAAATACTTTTTCTCACTCTTTCTTCTCTTCCCCTCCTCCTCTTTATCCACTATTTGAACTTTTCCACTCGGACATTTGCTTTATGGGTAAATAATGAACTGTCACCCTTATGGCAACACATTTCAATGCTACATAATATTGTATTTAATCTAATAATAGGTTCATAGGTAGGTACTAGGCTATCGGCCTAAGGGCCTAAGTAAGCCTAGCCAACAAGTTTCCCTGGTTTATGCCACCCAAGAAAGTTATTTTCCTGTGCTACTGTCGAGCAGAGACACAGAAGTGATTACCGGGGAATATTTTCCGATCTCCCATCCACTCAAAGATTTTTCTTGAAAAGTGCTAATGAGGAACTTTGCTTGACATAGATGAGTAGCGTGTTCCAGAGTATGGGAAGTTCCTGGGACAGGAATCTATCTCTCCAGCATGTCCTGTTTATTGTGGTGACAAGGTTTAGGTCCCTAGAGCATTTAGCTCAGAGGGATTGGGATTTCTTTAGGTGTAGCATCTCCAACAGCTCTGGGTTTGACATAGCTTTATGTTAGGCAGAAATCACCTCGGAGTAAGCGATATGCTACGGAGTAAAGCTGGAGTTTTTTTAGATGGTCAGTGTAGGGCATCTGTTTGAGGCCAGTAATCCTCTTTGTGAGGTACTTCTGCAGCCTTTCCAGCTGCTGCCAATGTCTTGTGAGGTACATTCCAAAAGGGGCGTTGTACTCTATAATGGGTCTAATGAGTGTTACGTAAAGGGGAACAATGACCTCTTTTTTTTCCTGGATGAGAACCCTTTTGTGATGAGGTGTGCCATGTAGAAGGACTTCCTGACTACTGTGGCAATGTGATTATCAAAGGAGAGACTACTGTCCACCTGGGTCCCAAGGTCTCATCACACATTCGGTGTTAAGTAGACTACCACCTATGTTGTAGCTCACGGGTACAGAGTTTTTACCAAAGGGGATGACAATGCACTTTTTGGCGTCGAGCTTGAGGCCATGGCTCTAAACAGGCATCTGTCTCAGTGAGGCCCTTCTGTAGGATGTCCACATCATTTGGGGACTCTACTATGGCTCCGAGTTTGCAGTCATCTGCGAACTTCATTAGCCAGAGGCCTTCTGTGTTAGCCTGTGCTTCAGAGAAGTAGATACCAAACAGGAGAGGTCCCAGGACTGAACCCTGTGGTACTCCACTTGTCACTGGTTTGATGTCAGATTTGGAGTCTGCAACTTTTACAGTGTGGGTTCTGTCAGTGAGTCGCTTGGTAACCCATCTTGTGACGCAGGGTTTTATACCTAGTTTAGTGAGTTTAGCTATAATTCCAGAATGGGGGATGGTGCAAAAAGCCTTGGCGAGGTCAAGATAGGCTGTGTGAACCACCTTAGCCTCATCGACTGCCTCAGAGAAGTCGATTAGGTTCAGGATGCATGATCTGCCTTTCACAAACCCGAACTGGGTGGGGTCCAGAGTTTGGAGGTTACCAATGTCTTTGTTTATGAGTTCCATGATTATATCTGACAGGACTTATTGGTAAATCACTTTGGCTATGGTGTGCAGGGTCCTGGGTTTGAGCTTTGCAGAGGCTGTTTATTTTTTTTCAATCATAGCCTCACCTCAGGCTTTGTGCCTGTTGAATGGCGCACAGTGACTGTTATCCTACTCCACAAGGGGGGAGCCACCATGGACCCCGGGAACTACCGCCCCATTAGCCTGACGAGCCTGGTCTGCAAGGCCATGGAACGTATCATCATTTATAAACAGACATTGGTAATCTCCATACTCTGGACTCCACCCAATTTGGGTTTGTAAAAGGCAGATCATGTCTCCTAAACCTGATAGATTTCTTTGAAGCAGTCACCAAAGCCATAGACAAGGGTAAGGTGGTTCACACAGCCTATCTAGATCTTGCCAAGGCTTTCAACACCATCCCCCACTCTGGAATTATAGATAAACTCACTAAACTAGGTATAAATCCCTATTTCACAAGATGGGTTGGCAACTGGCTCACTGACAGAACCCACACTGTGAAAGTAGCAGACAATAAATCCGACTTCAGACCAGTGACAAGTGGAGTATCACAAGGTTCAGTCCTGGGTCCTCTCCTGTTTGGTATCTACTTCTCTGAAGTACAGGCTAACACAAAAGGTCTTTGGCTAACGAAGTTCACAGATGACTGCAAACTAGAAGCCATAATCGAAACTCTTAATGATGTGGACATCCTACAAAAGGGCCTCACTGCGACAGATGCTTGGTAAGCCATGGTCTCAAGCTCAATGCCAAAAAGTGCATTGTCATCCCCTTTGGTAAAAACTCTGTACCCATGAACTACAACATAGGCGGTAGTATACTTAACACCAAAAGTGTGATAAAAGACCTTTGGACACAGGTGGACAGTATTCTCTCCTTTGATAATCACATCACCACAGTAGTCAGGAAATCCTTCTACATGGCACACCTCATCACAAAAGGTTTCTCATCCTGAAAAAAAGAGGTCATTGTTTCCCTCTACTCATCACTCATTAGACCCATTATAGAGTACAACGCCCCTTTTGGTATGTACCTCACAAGGCATCTGCAACAACTGGAAAGGCCACAGAAATACCTCACAAAGAGGATTACCAGCCTCAAACAGATGCCCTACACAGACAGTCTCAAAAAACTCCAGCTTTACTCTGTCGCATATCGCCTACTCAGAGGTGATCACTGCCTAACATACAAAGCTATGTCAAACCCAGAGCTTTTGAACATGCTCCACTTAAAGAAATCCCAATCTCTCCGAGCTACACGCTCTAGGGACCTAAACCTTGTCACCACAATAAACAGAACATGCCGGAGGGATAGATTCCTGTCCCAGAGACTTCCCATACCCTGGAATAAACTACCTATCTATATCAAACAAAGCTCTTCATTAACATTCTTCAAGAAAAATCTTTGATTGGATGGGAAATAGGAAATTCACCCCGGGATCACCTCTGTGGCTCTGCTTGACAGTGGCACAGGAAAATAATTTTCTTGGGTGGTAAAAGCCAGGGTACCTTTTTGGCTGGGCTTGTATAGGCCCCAGGGCCGATAGCCTAGTACCTACCTATGAACCTATACATTCCATGGCCTTGCTGACCAAGCTCATCAGGCTAATAGGACGATAGTTCCCGGGATCAGTGGTGGCTCCCCTTTTGTGGAGTGGGATAACTGTTGCTGTGCGCCATTCAGTGGGCACAAAGCCTGATGTGAGGCTATGATTGAATATGGTGCTTAGGTGGGGAGCCAGTTCGTTCTGAAGTTCATGTAAAACGCAGCCTGGGATGTTGTCCAGTCCCATGGATGCTGTGTTTTTGGCTTTAGAGAGTGCAGCTTTTACCTGTGTAGTTGTGATTACAGTGACTCTCTATTCTTCCTGTATAGATATGGGCCCTTTTGGGTGTGAGAGGGTTGTAAAGTTAGCACTGAACCTATCTGCCAGAATGTTGGCAATATCAGTTGGTTCTGTAATTTTCATGCAGTTGTGCTGTAACTCAGAGCAGATCTGGGTGTTGCCATTGAGATTCTTGACATAGGTATAGAATGCTTTGTGGTTGTCCTTAGAATCAGTGGCAATTTTATTTTCATAGCTAGCTTTGGATGCTCTTATAAGGGATCTCGGCGTCTTACTGAGGCTGACCAGGGAGCTCCACCACTCATGGGATTTTACTCTGTTTTGCAACAGTTTCTTCCTTCTGTTGTACAGTTTATGGCAAGGAACCACCAGATTGGCTTCCTTGTTTTGGAGCATAACTTCTTGGTTCTGTTTGGGATAGCACGATCCATGCACTCATGTAAGTGCTTATAGAGTGCATTTGTGTAGGATTCAGCAGTCGTAACTGTATTGGCCGTCTGCATGGGTGTCATGAAGTTCGCCACTTCTGTCTTAAGAAGCATGAAGTTGGATATGGAGAAATTTTTTACCGTGATTTCCTTAATGCAGGGTGGGGGCAGGATATGGATATCTAGGGTGATTAGCTTATGGTCTGATCTGACCAACAAGGAGTTGACTTCAGGTGTGGAACACCGGTCATTCATGTTGGTAATGACTAGGTCTAGGATATTGTTGCCCCTGGTGGGGGTGTGGATAAGTTGATCCAGGGCACTGGAATTTATGAATTCCAGAAAGCGTTGAGCGAAGGGGTTGGTACATAAATAGTTTTCCCAGTTAATGGTGGGGTAGTTGAAATCGCCCATTATTAGGGTGTTTGAACCCTAATATTTTCCAGTATATCAAGAAAAGAGGAGTGGGACATTATGGGGGATCTGTAGCAAGCTACAGTTTGGATTGCAGTTATGCCCAGAGTTAGTTGCACTTGGATAACCTCAGATGCATTATGCTGAGCAACTAGCCTGGTGGTGGGGATATCCTAAATGAATATGGGCACACCTCCGCCTTTGGTGTTCCGGTCGAGGTTATGTGGCCGAAAAGTGTGGTATGAGTTATAGCCTGGTAGTGCAGGGGTGCTCTTTGGAGCCTTGAACCAGGTCTCAGTCACTCCACAGGTATCGATGTTCTCCATTTTAAGGAGTGCCTTGAGTGAGTGCATTTTGAGATTTAGACTTCTAGCATTGAGTAGCATTACCCTCAGTTTTTGCTTGCCTGTTCCTGTTACATTTGAAACTTGTCTAAAAAAGGCACTATAGGGACGGCAAGAGCCTTAGCCAGTATCCGGAAACCCATGGGCGACAGGTGCAGGCCATCTCTGGCAAAGCATCATGGTCTGTCGACCATGTCGTCCCAGGCAGACAGATACTGGATCCCCTTAGAATGACACCAGAAGCTTAGCCAATTGTTGAAGCCAATCATTTTGTCCTTGTACTGCGGTATCATTCTGGGCGATGGCAGAATGCTACTCTGGGCTAGGGTCATACCTCCCTGTGCTACAAGATCGGAGAGCTCTTCATTGTCTGTTTTTATGTAATCCAGGGAGGCATGTTTCAGGTCATTCACACCAACATGGACAATGACAGAGTCATATTTGTACTTGGTTATGGAGTGACCTGAGTGCATTGATTATGTGGCAGATCCTGGCACCTGACAGGCAGCTGGCAGTAACCTTCTTGTTTAGCCTGGTAAGTGGGACATCAGTGTGCCTGACTATAGAGTCATGTATGACTAGTGTGTTGGGTACGTTTTTTGCCTAATATATTATATATGTTATAATATATATATATATATATATATATATATATATATATATATATATATGTATATATATATATGTATGTTTGCAAATAATATCTGAATAAGTGAATGGGATTTTCATGACAGCATCAAGGAAACATTTTCCTTCCTTTTGATTTTCTTACACAAGATGACCGTTTTCAGTGGAGGCTGGGGGAGAAAAGCTCCAGATACATAGTAAACAATTATAAAAAATAATAAAAATAAATTATACAAACATAGCTATTTTGTACAAAGAGCATATACAATATAAAAGGAGTAAAATCAGAGTTTTACAATTGATGCAGCATACACAGTGGTTAGAATATTGAGAAACAATTTAACAAAGATAATATACAACTGCTTGAACATAAATTCAAAAAGAAGTTTCCATAGACAAACAGGGTCATAAACTAGAAATCATAACTATATTGATATGATTTATATTGCATTTATCTTGTTTTAATAATGGTATGTGTGTATTATTGTATGTGTCATGTACACACGTGTATTAATCTATGTATTTACAGTATATTGACAAAGTACTGGGTCACATCAGAGGCTTGGGAGGTCATTGTTAAGAAACTGAAAACTGTTGTAAAGCTTGGCATTGAATACCATAAGTTCAGGTTATGCTATAATAGAACTATGTAAAGATAACCATGTCAGCAGCCAGAATGCATTATAAACTGAATGTTTTACTGTGCACAATAAGAAATGGATAGATTGGCCCAAACTCTGGACTGATGTGTGTGTGTTTTTTTTTTTTTTTTTCTATTCCTGGGGAAATGCTATTCAGTAGCCCCCTGAAGGAGGGGAGATGAGAGGAGTAACTTGGCCAGGAATTGAAACTTGTAAAACTGCTCCTTGTGAAAAGTCTTTTTTATCTCAGCAATTTGACACTTTTGCAAGTTTCTTTCAGAGAATGTGTAGTACATAAATAGGAACAACATTTGTAAAACTCAGCATGTACCAGTCAATGACACATGAGCTGCAGACTCTCAAACTTGGCATTTTTTTTCAGGTGGTCCATTCTAAGTGAATGGAAGTCTAGTCTGACAACAAATGGTAGGGCTATTTTGTTCATAGCCTAGTATGAAGCTATGAACCTATCTGCCCTAGGGCATTTATAAGCCTAGCCAGAATGTGTTTGGCTTTCGCCACCCATTTTAAAATTATTTTGCTATGCCCTTTTTCGAGGTTAGTATACTGTGCCTCTGTCTAACAGTGACACAGAAGTGATACCCAGGATAAACCTACGATCTCCCATCCACTCATCAAGATTCCTCTTGAAGAGAGTCAATGAGGGACTCTGCCTAACCTGGACTGGGATTTTATTCCAGAGTGAAGGGAGCCTCTGGGTTATGAATCTGTCCCTCCAGCATGTCCTATTTATTTCAGTGCTGAGGTTCAAGTCTCTCGAGCACGTAGCTCGATGGGATTTGGATTTTCTGAGGTTCAGCATGTCCATTAATTCCGGGTTGGACATGGCTTTATACGTCAGGCACAGATCGCCTCTGAGCAGGCGGTATGCCACTGAGTAGAGCTAGAGTTTCTTTAACGGGCAGCATATGGCATCTGTTTGAGCCCTTTGATCCTCTTGGTGAGGTACTTTTGGGGTCTTTCCAGTTGCTGCAGGTGTCTGGTAAGGTACATCCCAAAAGGGGCATTGTACTCAATTATGGGCCTGATGAGGGATGAGTAAAGAGGCACGATGACCTCCCCTGATCTAGATGTGAATCCCTTCATGATTAGCTGGGCTATATAAAATGTTTTTCTAACCACTTTGGCCACGTGGTTGTCAAATGAGAGATTGCTATCAACTTGGGTCCCTAATTACTTCTGTACTTAATGGATTACCACCTATGTGGTAATTTGTGGGCACTTTGTTTTTGCCAAAGGGGATGACTATACACTTTTTGGCATTTAGCTTGAGGCCATAGCTCTGGCACCAGTTGTCTGTTTCTATGAGGCCCTTTTGGAGGAATCTTGTGTCAGCTGGAGAGTCTATTATGGCGCCCAGTTTGCAGTCATCTGCGAACTTGGTCAGCCACAGTCCTTCCGTGTTGGCCTGTACCTCCGAGAAATGTATACCGAACAAGAGAGGTCCCAGGACTGAGCCTTGTGGGACACCACTTGTAACTGGTTTGGAGTCTGACATGGCTCCAGCAATTCTAACCATGTGGGTTCTGTCCTTGAGCCAGTTTGCAATCCATCTAGTGACATAGGGGTTTATATTTAAGCTGGTGAGGTTATCTGTAATGCCCAAGTGGGGTATTGTATCGAAGGCTTTTGTGAGGTCCAGGTAGGCTGTGTGGACCACCTTCCCCTCGTCAATGGCCTTGGTGACTGTTTCAAAGAAATCAACCAGGTTTAAGAGGCAGGATCAGACCTTAACAAAGCCGAACTGGGTAGGATCCAGTGTCTGTAGGTCCCCAATATCTTTATTTATGAGGTCCATGATGATCCTTTCCATAGCTTTGCAGACCAAGCTAGTCAGGCTTATGGGGCAATAGTTTCCAGGATCCGTTGAGGCACCACCTTTATGGAGAGGGACCACTGTTGCTGTACGCCACTCTTTGGGCACATATCCTGTAGTAAGGCTGAGATTGAACAGTAGTTTTATGTTTGGGTTTAGCTCTTCTTGGAGTTCATGTAGGATGCAGCCCGGGACACCGTCTGGTCCCATTGATGCTGTGTTTTTTGCTTTGGAGAGGGCGGCTCTTACCTGAGCATCTGAGATGTCAGGGGGGCAGCACTCTTCTGGGATAGATATTTGCCCTTTTGGTGGGGAGGGGGGGGAGAAGTTTGCGCTGAAACTGTCAGCTAGGATGTTGGCAATGTCTGTGGGTTCGGTGTATTTTTTGTCATTTTGGACTAATTCTGAGCATATCTGGGAATTACCACCCAGGTTCCTAACATAACTAAAGAAAGCCTTGTGATTATCCTTAGCGTCCTGTGCAATTTTTCTCTCGAAGCTGGCCTTGGACAATTTTGTGAGTGCCCGTAGTTTTTTGCTAATACTGATCAGTGATGCCTTCCCTTTTTGGGATTTTGCTCTATCATTTAGTAGCTTCCTCCTTCTATTGTATAGTTTTGTTTATGGCTGGGGTCCACCAGACAGGACGTCTGCCTTTGGAGGATTGGGTCTTGGTTTTATTTGGGATCGCATGATCCATGCATTCCTGAAGGTGTCCATAGAATGCGTTTATAAAGGATTCTGCGGTCTGGGCCGTATTTTCCACAGGCCCGGGGGCTTTGAAGGATTCCACCTCGGTTTTGTGGAGTGTGAAATTTGCTTTAGACAAGTTTTTCACTGTGGTTTTCTGGGCAGGGGGTGGGGTCGGGATGTGAATATCCAGTGAGATTAGTTTATGGTCTGATCTTACCAGTGAGGGATACACTTCTGGTCTGGAGCATAGAGTCCCCATGTTGGTGATGATCAGGTCCAGTATGTTTTCCCCTCTTGTGGGAGTGGTAACAAGTTGTTCCATAGCATTTGAGTTTATAAATTCTAGGAACCTTTGGGCTAGGGTGTTGGAGCTAGAGTAATGCTCCCAGTCTATGTTTGGGTAGTTGAAGTCACCCAATATAATCTGTTCTCACAGTCTGTGCATTGAGATAGATTTAGCTTTCCAAAGGAATAACAATGTCTGCCCCCATGAGGACAGACGAGAGTAAAAAAAAAAATAAATTAGGAATGAGCACTTATTTTACTGCAGGCAGCTTTAGGAAGTGCAGTAAATCATGGCAAGATAAAAAATGTTTTTTTCATTGTTTGCCCGTAGTGGTCCTTTAAGGCACATTAACAAAATCTGGTATTACATTTAACATGCATATTTACTGCACAGCACCCTGAAAGAATGGTTGTTCTCTGAACAAGTTTGAAAAGGTTGCACATTACTGCCATGGACAGCGCCACTCCAATGTCTTGCTGAACCATACCCAACACATGAAGTCCATGCAGTCTCACTGTAGCCACCTGATGAGAAGCAAGAAATTGTATTAAGTGCCCAAATCTGGCACTGTTTATATATCTGCACCCTGTGAAAAGGGACAGCTAGGTAGGGTGTTGTAGTTGCTAAAGCATGCACTTAATTCCATCACTGCTAGGTGAGCAGCGTGGCTTACTGGGTGTAGGAGTAGAAACTCAAGGACGACAATAAAAGACCACTGAAACTCTAAGTAAAAAAAAAAATGTCCGTGGATGCAGCTTTGCCTAAATTTATTTGCATCACAACTGCACCTGTCGCCCTTGAGATTCTGGATACTGGCTAAGGCTCTTGCCACCCCTGTAGTGCCTTTTTTAGGCAAGGTTCAAATGACAAATTCACCACCGTAACAGGTACAAGCAAGCAAAATCTGAGGGTAATGCTACTCAATGCCAGAAGTCTAAACCTCAAAATGCATTCACTCGAGGCACTCCTTAAAATGGAGAACACGGACATCTGTGCAGTGACAGAGACCTGGTTCAAAGTTCCAGAGAACACCCCTGCATTACCAGGCTATAATTCATACCACACCTTTCGGCCACCTAACCAGGACTGAAACACTAAAGGCGGAGGCGTGTCCGTATTCATTAAGGATGTTTACACCTCCAGGCTAGTTGCACAGCGTAATGCATCCAAGATTGTCCAAGTGTAACTAACTCTGGGCAAGACCGCAATCCAAATTGTAACTTGCTACAGATACCCCACCATGCCCCAGGATTCCCACTGCTCATTTCTTGAGGCACTGGAAAATGTTAGGGTACAACTTAACACCCTAATAATGGGCGATTTCAACTACCCTACCATTAACTGGGAAAACTACTTGTGTACCAACTCTCTTTTTCTCAATGTTTTCTGGAATTCATAAATTCCAGCGCCTTGGATCAACCTATCCACACCCCCACCAGGGGCAGCAATATCCTAGACCTGGTCATTACCAACATGGGTGACCGGTGTTCCACACTAGAGGTCAATTCCTCGGTCAGATCCAACCACAAGCTAATCACCCTAGACGTCCACATCCTGTGCCCACCCCCCCATTAGGGAAACCACCGTAAAAAATATCTCCAAAGCCAACTTCACGCTTCTTAAGACAGAAGTGGGAAACTTCACGACACTCATGCAGACAAATAATAGAGGTACGACTGCTGAATCCTACACAAATGCACTTTATAAGGACTTACGTGAGTGCATGGATCATGCTATCCCTAACAGAACCAAGATGCTATCCTCAAAAAAAAAAAAAAAGGGGAAGCCAATCTGGTGGTCCCCTGCCATAAACAAACTCTACAACAGAAGAAAGAAACTGTTGCAAAAAAGAGTAAAATCCCATGATTGGGGGAACTCCCTGGTCAGCCTCAGTAAGAAGCTGAGATCCCTCATAAAATCCTCCAAAGCTAGTTACGAAAACAAAATCACCACTGATTCTAAAGAGAACCACAAAGCATTCTATAGCTATGTCAAGAATCTCAATGACAACACTCAGATCTGCTCTGAGTTACAGCACAATGGCACTAAATGTACAGAACCAACTGATGTTGCCAACATCCTGGCAGATGGGTTCAGTGCGTACTTTACCTCCCTCTCATCCCCTAAAGAGCCCATCTCTGTACCAGAAGAATACAAAGTTCCTGTAATCACGGCTGCACAGGTAAAAACCACACTCTCCAAAGCCAAGAACACACATCCATGGGACCTGACAACATCCCAGGCTTCGTACATGAACTACAGAATGAACTGGCACCCCACCTAAGCACCATGTTTAATCATAGCCTCACCTCAGACTTTGTGCCCACTGAATGGAGCATAGTGACTGTTATCCCACTCCACAAAGGGGGAGCCACCACGGACCCCAGGAACTACTGCCCCATTAGCCTAAAGAGCCTGGTCTGCAAGATCATGGAACGTATCATCATGGAACTTATAAACAAAGACATTGGTAATCTCCTGACTCTGGACCCCACCCAGTTCAGGCTTGTAAAAAGCAGATCATGTCTCCTAAACCTGATAGACTTCTTTGAAGCAGTCACCAAAGTCGTAGACGAGGATAAGGTGGTTCACACAGCCTATCTAGATCTCTCCAAGGCTTTTGACACCATCCCCCACTCTGAAATTATAGATAAACTCACTAAACTAGGTATAAATCCCTATGCCACAAGATGGGTTGCCAACTGGCTCACTGACAGAACCCACACCGTGAAAGTAGCAGACTCCAAATCCGACTTCAGACCGATGACAAGTGGAGTACCACAGGGTTCAGTCCTGGGTCCTCTCCTGTTAGCCTGTACTTCAGAAAAGTAGTTACCAAACACAGAAGGTCTTTGGCTAGCAAAGTTTGCAGACTACTGCAATCTAGGAGCTATAATCGAACCTCCTAATGATGTGGACATCCTACAAAAGGGCCTCACTAAGACAGATGCCTGGTCTCAAAGCCATGGCCTCAAGCTCAATGCCAAAAAGTGCATTGTCATCCCCTTTGGTAAAAACTCTGTACCCATGAGCTACCGCATAGGTGGTAGTCTACTTAACACCGAAAGTGTGATGAGACCTTGGGACCCAGGTGTGCAGTAGTCTCTCCTTATCAATCGCCACAGTAGTCAAGACATCCTTCTACGTGGCACACCTCATCACAAAAGGTTTTGCATCCAGGAAAAAAGAGGTCATTGTTCCCCTCTACTTATCACTCATTAGACCCATTATAGAGTACAACGCCCTTTTTGGTATGTACCTCACAAGACATCTACAACAACTGGAAAGGCTCCAGAAATACCTCACAGAGGATTACCGGCCTCAAACAGATGCCCTACACGGACTGTCTCAAAAAACTCCATCTTTACTCTGTCACATCGCCTACTCAGAGGCGATCTCTGCCTAACATACAAAGCTAAAACTCAGAGCTGTTGGACATGCTCCACTTAAAGAAATCCCAATCCCTCCACGCTGCACACTCTAGGGACCTAAATATTGTCACCACAATAAACGGAACATGCTGGAGGGATAGATTCCTGTCCCAGAGACTTCCCATGCTCTGGGACAAGCTACCTATCTATATCCAACATAGCTCCTCCTCAGCAGTCTTCAAGAAAAATCTTGATTGAATGGGAAACAGGAAATTCACCCTGGGGATCACCTCTGTGGCTCTGCTCGACAAGGGCACAGGAGAATAATTTTCTTGGGTGGCGAAAGCCAGGGTACCTTTTTGGCTAGGGTTTATATAGGCCCGAGGGCCAATAGCCTAGTACCTACCTATGAACAACTTCACCACAAAAATAAAAAGAAAAACGTTCAATATTAAAACTCTTCAAACCCAAAGTTAAGTTGTGGCTAGAGGTACCTGGCATTTTGTATTTCCCCATGGCAGTGGCCACTCTCCTGTCAGGCAAAGGTAAATGGACTTTTCAAAACATACACTTGTGTCCTGTATCTGTAATCCACAGCATTAAATTTCCTTATGGTTTCTTCTCCATATGATCCCCACCAGCATTCAGTGATCAAAAACTACCTTTAGTCAAGAGCCATTTTTCATCACGAAGAAGTGAATACACAAATTTCAGTAACAGCTAATGACACACTGCTTTAAACACTACTAAGTTTTTCATATCTACTGCAAGTTGTGGCATAATTTTGGTACATGAAAGCATGGCACCATTATCAGCAAAGGAATAAAAAGTCTGATGCCTTGAAAACTTTGCAAACATCCAGTACAGAGAAACCCTTTGTCCATTACTCTATCTGTATTCTTTGTCAGTTCTAGTGGGGAGTCTGTCTTTAATGGAGATAAAGAAGATTGGGAACAAGGCTAAGGTTATGGTACATCCTCATCGGAGCACAGTTCAGATTATCAATTTGTCTGACTGAACATATTTAAAACTATTTGATGGTAGAAAATCATTAAGAACCAAATGAAAAAGTTAATAGCAAAAATAAACAATTTGTCAAATTGGTGAATGGATGTACTTGTCCTAATATTGTTCCCAACACCTTTTTAATTTACTTTTTTTTATTGCTGTTTTGTCGATCATGAAGTCGACTGGGCAGAGACCATTTTTGTTGGTGATGAAGGGAGAAGCACTCTCCAGTAGAACAGAGTGAAAAACAATAGACTCCCTCTTATCCGGCCTCCTTTAACCGGCCCTTCAAATTTCTGCCATAGCCCTAGCAAAAGACAACAGAGAACACTTCTCCTCTGGGCTAAATAATGACAGACTTTTGAGTTTTGGACTTCATATTCATTAGAAAAATTCATAGTCTGACCAATCCTGTTGTACCAGTTGATTTATAACCTATAAATGCTATTTGATATGCATTTTCTGATTAACCACCCATTCGTTTATCCAGCCTAAGGTCTGGTCCCAGCGAGACCGGATAAGAGGGAGTCTACTGTACAGGCATATAAAAGAAGTACAGAAACAATTAAAAAATATATACTTTATCTATGCAATGAATGTGCACGTATCAAAAACATCCATGTTCAAAGAACAGTATATAAAATAAAAGAATGTCACATACAGGATAAGAAAAATCAAGGAACAGGTAAAGAGTAGGGTAAGCCATACTGATGTGGATAAGACAAGGCACACTGTGATGGGATACACATGGATTTAATCAGTGGTATAGTATAGTTACTGGATTATCATGCAGCAATGTATGCAATTACTCGTATAGGTCAAAAATGATCTTGTGATGAAGATTAAGATGGTGCCCCATTTGATGTTCTGAATGTAAACAGATTCTGACAGGATTTCTTCACCAGTTCAGAAGGATGTAGGCAAACAATTTCCTCATCAGTAGAGCACAAGGCAGTAGCCAATTAAATTTACATACAGTGACTGGACTCTTTTCCTCAGACTAATAATGTCAACTTTGCTCTAGCCTTCTGGAATTTCCTCATTCCAAATTTGCATGGGGAGGTTCTCCAGCCGCATCTCACCTGCTGCCTTACCTTGAACTGGTGCATGCCAGGTGAGCTATCGTAGAGCTCCTACCAAACTATGAAAGTGACAAAGACAGCACTTTGTTTAAGATCTTACAGTCTGTCGGCTTTGATGCAGATTATGTACTATTTGGCTGCCCTCCGCTAAACTTCCACCATTTTCTGCGTTATGTCAACAAGGTCTGTAGAAAGTACAGTTGTGTGAAACCTCCCCATAACAGTAGATGTCCTTCTCTTCAATGTTGCACGTATTCCATACCGTGGTTCACTTATGGGCCCTGAGCTGACTCCATAACCTGATTCTGGATCATACATGCGTCTTCAGTTTCTATGAATGCATCCATGTGGGATCTGGCTGGCTGGATTTTCTTTCCAGTGTTCTTTTTCATATACAGCATAATTCTCTTCAAAGTAGACCTTCACTTTACAGAAGTAGTGCTACCTTTTAAAGTAGTAGATGGCCAGTGTCTACTAGCTTGTAGTGTCCATATCCGTTTTTTAGAGGTATTCCTTCAGTGTGTTGCTCTTCAGAGTTTGACAAGCATAGGCTGTATTGCTGTGAATGTATGAAATGTACAGGTTCTACTTGGTAATCAAATTCAGGCTCCAATGCGTAATGTTTCAATGGAAGAGAATTTGTAAAGTAAAATGAAGTAAGTCTGCCAGTGAGATGGGGCACTTCTGAACAGCGAATGCTCTGCGACAGACATTGCATTTAAATTCAGCCCTTATTTGCCATGTCAGCTAATTTCTTGTTGATCCCATGGCCGACCTTAGGCATAGGCGAACTAGGCGACCGCCTAGGGCGCCATACAGGCCGGCCTCGTAAAGTGCGCATTTTTATGTATTTATTTAAATTCATTTACTTTTATTTTGCTATTTCGGCGCCCTGTCTGAATGAAGAGCACCAAAACAACAGGAAGAGGAGGAAGGGTGACCGCTCTTACACTTTTATAGCTTCCGATTGGCTGGAAGGTTAAAAAAAAAAAAAAAAAAAACCTGCTGTCGCGCGCAAAACTTAAGTTAGCAGTTCAGTTAACAGTGGGGTTAAGATCCTGTGTACGCGTGTGGTGGCCGTTCATTTAAAAAGAAAGTAAGTGTATGTTTGTAATTTAAACTATTTGTGTTTATAATTTAAACTGTTCGCTTCTGTATGCAAGAGAGTGTGTGTGTGTATATGCATGTATGTGTGTGGAATTTAAATTACTCGTTCTGTTTGTATGAGAGAGATAGTGTGTGTTTTACTGTGTGTGATAGTAGGTCTCGTGCAAAGAGAGCGCGCCTTTGCCTATGTACAAAAGGGCTGTTCGCCACCATGAGAATCGTTTACTTGATGAATTGCAATTAGGTTTCTGAAAAGCTGCGGCACGTTCACTGAGGTCAGGGTCACTGCAGAAGGATGCCTAATCAGACCCTTTAATTTCTGTGCCCATTATAGTGAAGAATGCATTGAGGAATACACTTTTTAATCAAGAAGGAAAAGGCGCCAAAATAGTTGACTGTTTTGCATTGTGCAGCAATCTCACTGTTTAAACAATCTAAATAAATCGTTTAGGGTAAAATGAGTAGCCATGATGAATTAGATTAGATAACCTTCCACAAACATGCCTGTAACTTTTTTTTTCATTTCCCCAACATTTATGGTTTTCTACTACATATGTGCAATGTCAGAATGCTAAACATTAATGTTATATGCTTACTATTTTGCATAATATGCTTGCTCTTGCAGATTACTTTTCTCCAAGTTCCCAATTACACGTACTTCTGAAGTGTCAATTTAGATTTTTTTTGGGGGGGGGGGGGCTGTATTTTCAGGCTTTTATCCCCATTACTCCAAGAAGATGCTGGTGGTGGGTGTATCCCTCAAATACAATAGTTGCATTAGCATTTTTTGCATTAAAACTAAAATGCAATATTAAAACTAAATTTTGAACACTGGTTTTGATTTTTAATCACAAAGTGATTTATAAATGTGAAAGAAGAGCAATGCACCCGGCAAATTTACAAGAAAGGTATTCGAGTCTTTATGTGCACTCATTGCTGGTTAGGAGTTCAAAGCTGCTTTCAAAATATAGAGCCTGCACAAATTAAATACGAAAGCATCGTCAACAACTTGAGTAAATATCTGCTCAGAGCAGATGTCAGATGGTGTATGCTGTAGTATGTGTGTATGTAGGGGCATATTTCTGATAAATAATGGCTTAAAATGTAAACAGCCCTGGGCACTGATGATATTATTGCAGTATTTTTGAATCCTGTAACCTTCTGTAGCTCTCGAAACAAATGAGGAAGCAAGTCTAACATGTACCCTTGATTATAGTGGAGATGGGGAATGGTTTTGAAGTCAGCAAAGGAACTGTATATAGACCTTCTCAAGAGAAGAAAAGAGATATGAATGTGATAGAATGTAATCTTAGGATGGAAGAAAAAGAGGGCTATTGTGAATGGAAGCCTGTGAGATAATATTTTACATGGAACATGTTGAATGCAGCCTTACCTTAGAGAAATATCATTCTCAAATCCCCACAAAAGACTCCCATTAATAGCCAAGGATAGTGCTCAGGAAAGAAGGACATTTGACCTAGTTTTCTGAAATTTAGATGGAAAAAGTATCTTGGGGGGGGGGGGAGTCATCACCAAACAGTAACAATCACAATCAACTTACCAAGTCTCTCAGGAGTAAAGATATTAGTTTTTAAAATGGGAGATATGACAGGAAGTAATAGAACTTAAGAATAAATTATTGCTAGCATAATAGTGATGCCAAAGAACAGTAGGCTTTCAATACTTTCATCTTCAAAGCAATGAACCTCTGTGTAAAATAAATCTGCAAACTACAAAGAAGGAAATGACAGCTATTTTAAGGGTTTTAAAGACATATAATAAAAAAAAGTATATTGGTGGGCACTGCAAGTCTGTTATACTTGGAGTCAATTCATAGAAAAAGTGGGGTCTGGCCTAATGTTATGAAGCAAAGCAAGACCTCAGCAAAGTTCATTGCATGCTGTTAACACTGTATAGAAATTGTGTATTTACAGAAACATGTAAGCTGATCTGGCTTAAAATTATTACCTTAGCCATAAATGGTTTGGCTTGAGATGGCTTTCAGTTTTGTAGAAATGGGGAGCTGAAGCAGATGTAAGGTTCATGGCCAGTAGGAAAAGAGAGAACGATTCCAATCAATACTTTCACTAATAAACATTTTCAGAAAGAACACTTCCATACTAGTAACAGCGTTTGTCTAC
The DNA here is from genome assembly GCF_019279795.1 of Protopterus annectens. Lineage (NCBI taxonomy): Eukaryota > Metazoa > Chordata > Ceratodontiformes > Protopteridae > Protopterus > Protopterus annectens. The sequence continues at coordinate 1,671,634,620 of NC_056732.1, forward strand.
TTTTGCTACCAGAATATAATGGATTACATCTGCAAAGTGGTCTGATGTACACCTATGCAATTTTCAGGTGATAATTCTAAGATAATTTCCTATAATATTTCTGCATTTTTTGCTTTAATGAAAAAAGGGTAACAAAATCTTGAATTTTAATAAAAAATAGTAAAAATAATTTTTATTCTTACTTGGTAATTAGTTAAATGTTTTATAAAAAGTAAGATAAAATCTCACATTTATATAGACTTGACAGCATGATAATACTATAGTCATGTAGCATAAATGCTTTGCTTGAAGTTATAATTGATGCATCATCTGGGCATTTTTGACTAGTAGAATATCATGTCTCCAGCGACACAAAACTAAAATCATTGCATGTTGAGCATGTTTAAAGTGAATGTTTTATTGATGGTTTGAATGCAGATGCTGTCACCCTATATAGTGTGTGTGTGTGTGTAAATGAGTGGCAATATAAGTTGCCTTAAAAAATGTTAAAGGTATTTTTTTGTGAATGGTTTGCAGTGGGTAGTTAAACTCTGAGATAGCTAATCAGTATTGTGCTATTTAATTGTTTGTTGATTTATGTTAACCGGGTAGATGCATTTGCCATTTCAGTAGTAATCACTACAGTGGTGGTAGTCGGACCAGTAGGAGATACTCTGTATGTTTCAAGAAGGAAAAACCTATTCTTCTTTTCTGGCACATCACTGAAGATTGAAATAACTAAATGTCATACATTTGAATTTTAACCTTCATTTCCTTCAGAAAATGTATGCTAAGACGAATGCTGTTACTCTAGCAACTTTCTAAGCCTCTAAGAGCAATATTTATAATCTGTCCCTGTTTGGGGTCCTTTGCCTCCCCCCATTATATTAGGCTTTGTTCAGATTTCCTTTGCTAAGAGTTTGAGAGGTAATGGAGATATGGTATGTAATAACCTAGTTGCCAATTATTTGGTGCATTTTATGGGGGATAGGGGTTCTGCATTTCTTAGTGTGCCCTCTTTTGTATAAGATGCCTAGTAACTATGAACTTGTGTGTCAGGCTCTCAGTCACTCCCTATTGCAATATTACCAATGTATATTTTTCTTTAATGTAACATAGGCAATTAATTCATTAAGGACAGTAAGCACTGAATTTGGAGACGAGACACTGAAATGTAAAGTTCTTAGGCAGTAACAGCCTTTTATTAGTTGCAAATTTCTAATGTAGAATTATTTAGATGAATTTTACTTCTGCAGAGATTGTGCTTATTGACTGATACTCGTGGATTGTAATGACAGAAGTTTGAGTGGCCTTTTATGATTAAAATGTTCTGAAATGGGCAGTTTTGTCATTATTGGGTCATACATTTCGTTCCATTGCTTACTGGAAAAAAATTCAAAACTACAACTTTAAAACACACACTAACAGGTAGTGCTTTATTATACAAGAAATACAGTTTAATGCAATCAGGAAGGTGAATTAAAGAACACATGCATATATGCATGGCCATAAGAATGTGTTCAAGGAGCAGTTGCATGTTTTGGAGGCCTGATGAAAAAGCTTTAAGAATAAGCACCTTTCCCTTATGCCTTTACAGAGAGTATGTTGCCATATTTAGAAGTCAGTGTAGCAGTAAACCAGCAATAAAACGGTTTGTGTCATGAAAATCATTAATGATGAATATAAGAAGAGTTCTTTGATTTGATAACCCTGGCAGTAAACCAGAAATTAGCAATAGATCAGTCTTAGATCACAGCACCATTTACTGTGGTACTGCACGAGTTAATGAACAGGTCAGCCAGTCTTGAATTGGGTCACAGAATGGTAGCTTAGGTAAGAGTGGCAAAAGCACATGCAGGGTAGTCTGAAATGTTTTTTTTTCCAGATAAAAATTTGGTTACTAACGCCATACTGCAGAGAATTAATGTTAGAAGTTGTCCTTTACAGTGCCTAATAAGCAGCACCACTGAAGGTCTGAAGTCAAAAACTGCACCATTCTGCCGATGTCCAAAATGTATTCAACAGGACTGGGGTAGAAAGGATGGAATGGGAATTGGAAAGATTGAAGGAGTGGTCTTAAACATGACAGTGGAAATTCAGTGCAAAATAATGGGAAGTATTAATATGCAGATGGAATACATAGGGGAAAAGTAGCAACAACAGGAGGAGAAGGGAACTCCGAGCTATGTATATCAGATGATGTAATTGTATTTATTTATTTATATTTACCCTTTGTTGATGGGGTTAGTCTCTCTAAGCTAGTAGCCTCTCTGAGGTGATGGTTATATTGCTTGGGGAAATTTGGCTAAGGCACGGGGGAACTTTCCATACTCTCTCTGATGGGTGCAGTGGGATCTTTTACATCCAACTGAACTACCACCTAGTCAAGCAGATGACTCCAAGTTTAGTGGCTCATCAGGAGGATGACGCACTCAGGAGTGCAGCATCCCCTTATGATCTGGTCGTATATAAGCTGCTGTTCATGCAGTGGCTGTTACTGGTGCCATGTATTCATGCAATCACCAGAAGTTGAAATTTCCCTATAAAAAAACACCGTGGAACTTCACCTCAGTCCCGCAATACTCATGGGGCAACTACTTTGTGGTGAGTAGCATTTGCGCAGTTGAGGCTTTTTCTGTCTATCTTACCTTATTATGCCACCCAGGACTATTGCTCCCCAGAGAGATTCTGGTTGTGGTGCTGAGCAGCAGGTTACACCAAGTAAGCACCCTTCCCTCATCTGGTTGCGAACACCCTCCTTTCCTATTCCTTGCAAATACACATTGCTATCTCTACATCCAGCTTTGTGGACATGGCCACTATGAGGCAATGTAACAATTGCCTTATTTATGCTGACAACCACTTAATTTTCAGACAAATACCGTATGTGAGAGGTGTAGTTACACACTGACACTGGAGGCTAGACTCTCCCATACAGAAACAAAAAGCAACAAACTGGTTGTCAGCGCCTCTCGCACATCACTCACTATACCCACAAAGGACCACACACACACTCACATATGTAGAGGTGCTCAAATGTAACTTACCCAAACGCCTCTTAGGTGCAGTCCTCAGAAGCTCAGCATTCACACAATCAAGACAATTCCCATCACAACACATAAAAGCCACATGCCATTGTTTCTCGACTACCAAGCCCATAAGGCAAAACACTCTACAACCCAATATCCTGGTCATAGGAGACTCCATTGTGAGGCGGACTGATATCTCTCTTTCCAGGCTGGGTAAGGGGAAGGTTAGTTAGTTGCCTGTCAGGGGCTAGGTTTTGTCAGATCATGCAAGCACTCTGGTCATTTACCTCCTAAGTACAAGTATATCTTGTAGTGCGTGTGGGCATGAATGGCGTGAGAAGTACCTCCTTGGACAATATGAAGAGAGACATGACTGAGCTCTCTGAATGTATGTCACAGACAGGTATGAGCCTAGCATCGAACAGCATTCTATCATCTCTTGGGATGATGCCACAGTACCAGCAGAAAGTGATTGACTTAATTGGCTTAGCTATGGTGTCATTCCAAAGGGGTCCAGTACTTGTCAGTCTGGGGGGGACATGGTTGACAGGCCATGCTGCTTTGCCAGGGATGGTCTTCACCTGTCACCTAGAGGCTTTCGGATATTGGCCAAAACATTATCCACCCTTTATAGTGCCTTTTTTTAGGCATTGCCAAAATTAAAGGGTAATTCTCTTGTCAGAGATTTGGAATGAATGGTTAGGCTTAAAAAGGTTCTTGTGGTTAGCCTAGTAAACACACATGAACCTATAAGACAAACCTTCCAACATATAAAGCTACTCAGGGCAAGCTAAAGGTGTTACTGCACAGTGGTAGGAGTCTTGGCTAGAAACTGCACTCCCTGGAAGCTGTCCTTATCCTGGAGAATGCTGACATCTGTGCAGTTGCTGAAACATGGTTCAAAGCCACGACAAGCACTGTGGCAGTGCACAGCTATAACGCCTTTCATATGTTCCGACCATCCCCTGAACATGAGAGCAAAAGGCGGAGGTCTATATATCTGTATTAAGGAGTAAGCACACCTCATGGCTGGTCAAACAATATGACATGCTTAAGCTACTCCATGTCCAACTAAACATACATCGTACTTGCAGTTACTAGAATCACTCCAGACCAATACCATATCGGTGAATGATTTTTTTTTAACTACCCATCCATTAATTGTGGGGCATATTTGACCACTGACATACAGGCCAAAAGATTTCTTGACATTGTAAATTCAAATGCCCTAAGAGCAGTTAGTTTGCACTTCCACTAGGGGAACAAATATCCTAGAGCTGGTAGTCAGAAATATGGGCAAGTGCTGCACCCCCCCACCAGTGTGATGTTCTCATTGGTAAGATCAGATCACAAAGTGGTCTCCCTTGAAATAAAGGTAAAACTAGTACCCCCCACCTAACCCCCAAACCTTTTTAAGACTTTCTGTAAGGTAAATTACACCCCCCCCCCATTAAGTTTCCAAGCTCCTCAAAATCCAGAAAACACAGAAACGTATACAAAGGTGTACACGGCCCTGGATGACCATATACATGACTGCATAGAAATGGCAGTACCAGATTGAAATAAACCCAGGTCAAACAACAAAAACAAGCCACCCTGGTGGACCCCTGGAATTTAATAGGTTGTGCAACAAAAGAAAGACTGGTGATTGGAGCAGTTTTCAATGGACATGTTGGTGAAGGGAACAGAGGGGATGAGGAAGTGATGGGTAGGTATGGTGTTAAACAAAGGAATGCAGAAGGTCTGATGGTAGTGGATTTTGCGAAAAGGATGGACCTGTCTGTGGTGAATACGTATTTTAACAAGAGGGAGGAGCATAGGGTGACATACAAGAGTGGAGGAAGATGCACACAGGTTGATTTATGTAGGAAGGCCAGTTTGAAGGAGATTGGAGATTGTAAAGTGGTGACCAGGGAAAGTGTAGTTAAGTAGCATAGGTTGGTGGTTTGTAGGATGACGTTTGTGATCAGAATAGGAGGAGGAGTGTGAGGGCAGCACCAAGGATCAAATGATGGAAATTGAAAAAGGGTAATTGTGAGGTGGAGTTCAGGGATGAGTTAAGACAGGCACTGGGTGGCAGTGAAGAGTTACCAAATAGCTGGGCAACTACAGCAGAGCTAGTAAGGGAGACAGCTAGAAAGGTGCTTGGTATGACATCTGGACAGAGGAAGGACGACAAGGAGACATGATGGTGGAATGAGAAAGTACAGGAGAGTATACAGAGAAAGAGGTTGGCAAAGTATAAGTGGGATTGTCAGAGAGATGAAGAAAGTAGATGAGATGAGATGCATGGCAAAGAGAAAGGTGGTGAAGGCTAAAGATAAGGCAAATTAAGAGTTGTATGAAAGGTTGGACACTAAGGAAGGAGAAAAGGACCTGTACCAATTGGCTAGACAGAGGGACCAAGCTAGGAAAGATGTGCAGCAGGTAAAGGATAATGAGGGAAACATACTCACAAGTGAGGAGAGTGTGTTGAGCAGATGGAAAGAGTACTTTGAGGGGTTGATGAATGAAGAGAATGAGAGGGAGAGAAGGTTGGATGATGTAGGCATAGTGAATCATGAAGTACAGTGGAATAGTAAGGAGGAAGTAAGGATAGCTATGAAGAGGATGAAGAATGGAAAGGCTGTTGGTCCAGATGACATACCTGTGGAAGCATGAAGGTGTTTAGGTGAAATGGCAGTGGAGTTTTTAACCAGATTGTTTAATGAAATCTTGGAAAGTGAGAGGATGCCTGAGGAATGGAGAAAGTGTTTTGGTACCGATTTTTAAGAATAAGGGTGATGTGCAGAGGTGTAACTACAGAGGGATTAAATTGATCAGCCACAGCATGAAGTTATGGGAAAGAGTAGTGGAAGCTAGGTTAAGAAGGGACGTGATGATTAGTAATCAGCAGTATGGTTTCATGCCGGGAAAGAGCACTACAGATGCGATGTTTGCCTTGAGAGTGTTGATGGAGAAGTACAGAGCAGGTCAGAAGGAGATTTTGTTTTTGTGGACTTAGGGAAAGCATATGACAGGGTGCCTAGAGAGGAGTTGTGGTATTGTATGAGGAAGTCGGGAGTGTCAGAGAAGTATGCAAGAGTGGTACAGGATATGTACGAGGGTAGTGTGACAGTGGTGAGGTCTGCGGTGGGAGTGACTGATGCGTTTAAGGTGGAGGTGGGATTACATCAAGGATCAGCTCTGAGCCCTTTCTTATTTGCAATGGTGATGGACAGGTTGACAGACAAGATCAGACAGGAGTCCCCGTGGACTATGATGTTTGCAGATGACATTGTGATCTGTAGTGAGAGTAGGGAACAGGTGGAGGAGAAGTGGAGATATGCTCTAGAGAGGAGAGGAATGAAGGTCAGCAGGACTAAGACAGAATATATATGTGAATGAGAGGGAGGATAGAAGAATGGTGAGGATGCAGGGAGTAGAGGTGGCGAAGGTGGATGAGTTTAAATACTTGAGGTAAACATTTCAGAGTAATGGCAAGTGTGGAAGACAGGTGAAGAAGAGAGTACAGGCAGGATGGAGTGGGTGGAGAAGAGTGCCAGGAGTGATTTGTGACAGACGAGTACCAGTAAGAGTGAAAGGGAAGGTCTACAAGAGGGTAGTGAGACCAGCTATGTTGTATGGGTTGGAGACAGTGGCATTGACAAAAAGGCAGGAGTCAGAGCTGGACGTGGCAGCATTAAAGATGTTAAGATTTGCACTGGGTGTAATGAGGGTGGAAAGGATCAGGAATAAGTATATTAGAGGGTCAGCCCAGGTTGGAAAGTTTGGAGACAAAGCCAGAGAGGCAAGATTACGTTTGTTTGGACATGTGCTGAGGAGGGATGCTGAGTATAGTGGGAAAAAGATGCTAAGGATGAAGCTACCAGGTAACAGGAAAAGCGGAAGGCCTAAGATCAGGTTTATGGATGTGGTGAGAGAGGACATGCAGGTGGTTGGTGTGACAGAGCAAGATGCAGAGGGCAGGAAGAAATGGAAACAGATTATCCGCTGTGGTGACCCCTAACTGGAACAGCTGAAAGAAGATGATGATGATACAACAAAAGAAAGACGATCCTGTTGAGAAGTAAGAGGGAATGTGCACAACAGAGCAGAAAGTCACTCTTCTAAACAAGTGAATCGTGGAACTAGTCAAGTCTCTGAAAGCAGACTTTGAGGTCAAAGTAGCATATAAAGCTAAGGATAAGCAATCATTTATGCCTACAATCTTAAGGGCAACACCCAACAATGTGTGGAATTAGTTGTCGAGGGTATCATCTGTGCTCAGCTGGAAGATGATAGCAAATGTGCTGGCTGACAAATTCAGCTAAAATTTCACCTCCCCATCACCCCCAGTTCTCCCTCAAGAAATACCCTTCACCACTCCACTGCCAATTATCACCAAAGAACAGGTTGCCACTACGCTCTCTAAACTTAAAAACATGACTTTCAGTGAGGCCTGACAATATGTCAGGTTGCTTCTTAAACAAGTTAAATCAGGACTTATCAGGCCCATTAGGATCTCTGTTTAATCACAGCCTCTGGACTGACTTTGTACTAGAGTGGAGGATAGCAACAATCATCCCTCTGCATAAAGGGGGGGCCATCTACTGACCCAGGAAATTGCAAACCCATAAGTTTGACTAGTCTTGCATATAAGACCATGGAAAGTATAATCGTGGACCTGATAAATAATGACATAGGAAACTTCCAAACACTGGATCCTACCCAGTTTAGCTTTGTCAAAGGCAGGTCATGCATACTGAATGTGGTGGATATCTTTGAAAAAGTCACTAAGGCCATGGATGAGGGTAAAACAGTACATACCACCTACATCGACCTGGCCAGGGCATTTGATACACTTCCCCACTTGGGTGTTATAAACTCACAAAACTGGGCATAAATCCCTATGTCACCAGATGGTTAGCTAAGTGGCTCACAGGACACATGGTTAAAGTGGGTGAATCCAGATTCAGTAAGAGGCCAGTTACTAGTGGTGTGCCACATGAATCTGTGCTTGGATCACTCCTGTTCGGAATATACTTCTGTGAAGTCAAGGCTAATGTGGAAAGCCTAAATGTGGAAAGCCTCTGGATGACAGTTTGCCAGTGCATGCTGGGGGCAGTCATTGAATGCCCCACCGATGAGCATATCCTTCAGGAGGGTCAAGATCAGACAAATGATTGGTGCCAGAACAGTGGCCTAAAACTAAATGTGAAAAAAATGCATTATCATACCCTTTGGGAAGTTGGATACCCCTGCAAATAACATCAGTAGCGCACCCCTAAGAGTAGAGAGTGAGAGATCTAGGCTCACAGATAGCTAGTAGCCTGAACTTTGACCACCATGTATCCACATTAGTGAGGAAGTCCTGTGTAGCACAACTTATAAGTAAAGGTATGGCATCCAGATCCAAGGAAATTGTAGTCTTCCTGACTTAGCCCTCATTAGACCAATAATCGAGTACAGTGCTCCAATTGTCATGTAGTTGACCAGGCACTTACAGCAGCTGGAGCAACCTCAGAGGTGTAAACAACATGGCCTTTGCGGACAGACTAAAAGCTCTATATCTTTACTCCTTCTCCTACAGACTTGTGTGACCTATGACTGGTCAAACAAGACGCTCACAAATCCAGCCCTGATGGAGCTGCTTCACGTGTGCAAGTCAGATAGCATGAGAGTCACCTTATCTAGGGATCTAAACATAGTAAGTGACTCAAACAAAATGTGCTGGAGAGAGATGTCTCACAGATTGCCCCTTTCTTTGGAATAGGCTTCCTGTTCACATTCCTTCCCCGGCCCTCTTCAAAAGCAGTTTAAATCAAAGGGTGGGGAATTGCAAATTCACACTGAGGTTGTGCCAGTGTCCCTTATGGACAAGGGCAGTCTAATACTTGTGGCATAGACACTAATCCATGCCATCCTCTTGCCCCAAGTGGCCAAATATTGGCTAAAATAAGGTTATGTTGGCTAGGCTTGTAAAGGCTCTAAAGCAGTTAGCCTTGTAATCTCCTGTGAACCTATGCACCTGTGCTGTACTGCAGTAAAAGTGATCAGTCTACCTAGTGTAGAATTGAACCCACAGCCTCCTGTACCAAAGGCAAGTGTGCTACCTATTGCTCCACTGACAATACAGTTATGTAAAGGTAAGCAAGCAGTGTGACAAAGTAGCAAAATGGGTTTTGTGCAACTTCTTACCTCTCACTTAGGAAGTCACTGGATACTCCTAATGACAGAGTAATGTTGGTGGGGAGAGTCTTCCCTGCTTTTCCTAGAATTAGCTGACAGTTGTGCTGCGGTAGCATTGTCGCCTCACAGTAAGACGTTGTCCTGTTCGATTCTCAGCTAGAGTGTCTTTTGTGTGGAGACGTGCGTGAATGGGTGTACCTTCGTTGAAGGTTGTGCATCAGAGCTGGCAACTCGGCACGTAAAAATCTACTGCCAATCATTAGCGGTCCGGAGTTCCGCTGTGGCAACCACTAACCGGGAAAAGCCGAAAGACACAACAAACTCCTTATCTGTGTTATTTCTATCTGCTACCAAGCTCCCTTAATCCGTATGACTCTGTCACAAGGAGGAGAAAGTAAGTCCCTCCCTGACCACCACTTCCCTTTCTTCTCCCTTTGTCTGTCTGTTTCCTCTTGCACAACCACCACAGGCTGTGCTTCTTTCACCACATATCACCACTGTCTACTGTGTCCCTCCACATTGGCTTCCATCTTATCGCATTCCTAGCTGCCTCTGCCATGTTTCACTTCCAGCATATTTTTCACCTCAGTAGGCCTCAGAGATGTCTAACCAAGAAGATCGGTGGTCTTGCAACACTGCATTACCTGGGTAGATTAGCAAGACTCTGTTTTCTGGCTATTCCACAAAGACCTGTTTTACCTTTCAAGCCATGAAAGACCCAGTCCTATTTGACCTCCTGTTTTTATTTTTCTTTTTTTTTTTTGTGGATGTTCCATTTGCTATATGTGTCTGGTCAGGTACATACCAAAGGGACACATTGTACTCTTATGATAGGGCTGATGAGGGCTAAGTAGAGTGGTATGAAGACCTCTGGACCTAGATGTCATGCCGTTGCTTATAAATTGAGTAACATAGAAGGATTTTCTTAATACCTTGGAGATATGTTGGTCGAAGGCTAGGCTACTATCTACATACATTCCCAGATTCCCGACTAGTGAATCAACTTTTGAGTGCTTTAATAATGATGTAGTTACCCGGGGTGGCAGATTTCCCAAAAGTTACTGTAATGCATTTCTTGGTATTGTCATGGGTCATAGCTTTGGCATCAAGTGTTTGTCTGTATTAGACCTTCCTAAAGGGCGTTCTCATCTTGGTGGGGATTCAGTGACTGCTCCCAGTTTGCAATCATCTTTGAAATTGGTTAGCCAGAGGCATTTGGCATCATCTCAGATGTCAACGCCAGTGTCAAAGAGGAATGGGCCTAGCACAGGACCCGGGTGGGGGGGCTGCACTGGTGAACGGCTTCACTGTGGAAGTGGCCTCACCAATTCTAACCTCCTGGGTCCTATCAGTGAGCCAGCTATCCAGAGTGCATTAACTCATTACATCCGAGTGACGCCTCCAGGTGCATCTGCAATTACCAACTACTGCTCCTCTAGGCGTCAAATATTATTTGTTCATATTTGCATTAATAATTCCAAAACCATGCTACATACAAGGTATCAGAATATTTTATCTTGAAGCATACATGATGGCAAACACAATTGTACTGATATCTGACCTCTGTCAATGAGTATTTATTAGAATTGTAAGGTGATAACTTCATTTTTAAAGGCTTAGGCCACACCCACTAGGGGTTAAAGGTGCACACTCAAAAGACTTGTACTGGAGGAAATTTATACCGGGTTCCATAAATTTGTTGATAATGCGCGAGTTGGGTACTGCATCAAATGCCTTGGCCATATCTAGGTAGGCAGTAACATAGTTTTCCCTTCATTCATTGCTTTAGTTACCTTTTCAAAGAAGTGGTCCAGATTTGTTGAGAATGATGTTCCTCTTGCAGAGCCAAACTGGGATGGATCCAGTATCTGGAGGTCTCCTATGTCCTTGTTAATTTCCATAATAATTCTCTCCATGGCTTTGCAAATAAGGCTAGTCAAACTAATGGGTCTGTATTTTCCATTATCTGCTGAAGGTTCTCCCTTATGAAGGACCGTTGCAGTCCTCCATTCACATGGCACAAAGCCTGTTTTTAAGACTGTAGTTAAATAGGGACTCCAGGGGTCCTGATTAGTAGTGCTTTAGACTATTCAGCAGGCATCTTGGGATGTTATCGGGCCCCATTAAGGCCGTGTTCTTGGCTTTAGTGAGTGCAGTCAGTACATGCTCCCTAGTTACAGTTGGAGGAGTTATGTTTATGTGTATTTTGGAGGGATGGTTGGAGGTGAGAGGGAGGGTAAAGTTAGAACTGAATTTGTCTGAGAACAGGTTTGCTATATCGCCAGGCTCTGTGAATGTGGCAGTATTAACCAGTGGATCAGCACATTGCTGTTTGCTGCTGTTGAGGTTTCTGACATAGCTGTAGAGGACTGTATGGTTATCTTTCACCTGGGAGGCTATCTTAACCTCAAAGTTGGTTTTGCTTGATCTAATTAGCCATCTTAGTTGTCCATTTACTTTGAGAGATTTTATCTATATGGGAATTACCCCTCCTAATTTTGCCATAATTTTTTTTCCTTTTGTTGTACATCTTGTTTAATTTGGGATGCCACCAGGGCAGCTTGTTCCAGGGTCTAGTCCTAGGCTTGCTTCTGGTAGGTACAGCAGCCTTTATGCAGCCATTGACATGGTTGTACAGAGTTTCTGAGAGCATTTCCGCATAGGCCAGTGTGCTCTCATGGCTTGGAGGGGTATTGAATTTTGATAAACCATCACTTAACAGGTAATTTGCTTGGAATAGTTCTTAACCGTTACTATTTTTATTGGAATTAGAGTTGATTTTGATTTCCAAGTGACCCTACCAGGGAGAATGGGGGGGGGGGGGCAGCTTTCTGCCTTATCTGTGAGCATGGGGTCCAGTATTTTGGAGCCTGTAGGTGGCATATTCACTTGGTCACGTGGGTTTCCTCCAGGTGCTCCAGTTTCCTCCCACATCCCAAGACATGCTGTAGGTGGATTGGACACTCTAAATTGGCCCTAGGTGTGAGCGTGTGTGTGCCTTCTGTGGAAGGTTGGGTGCCGGGCTGGCAACTCGACACCGTAAAACTCCGCTGCCAATCATGAGCAGACAGGTGATCCGCTGTGGCGACCCCTAACCGGGAAAAGCCAAAAGAAGAAGTGGGCGTATTCACTGTTTGGTCAAGGGTGTTTGTACTTACGAAGGCTGAGAATCTCTGTGCCTGTAGATTTGAGGCCATGTAGGATTCCCACTCTACAGACTGGTAATTAGTCTGCTATTAGTAGGGTATTCAGCTGGATGCTAAGTGTCTCCAGTAGGTCCAAGTATGCATTGATAGCTTCGTGGGAGAGGGAGGATGACGTAGCTTGCTAGGATATGGTATGGGATTTTGTCTAAGGTGATCTTCACGTGGATGAACTCTGACATGTCATCTGTTGTGCTTGTTATTGATGTACATTGAGACATCTCCACCTTTAGCCCATGTCTCTGCAGCTACTGCTGTAAAAGTGTGGAGTGAAACCTTGCACTGCCGGGGGTGCTCCCTAACACTTGAAACCATGTCTCTGTAACTTCACAGATGTTTATATTCTCAAGTGTGAGGAGGGCTTGGAGGGAGTGTAGTTTTTATAGAGGCACCTGGCATTTGGCATTGCCTAAAAAGGCACTATGGCATTAGGTAATGTTTTAGCCAGTATTTGAAAGCCTATAGGGGAAAGGTGTAGACCATCCGTGGCAAAGCAATGTGGTCTGTTGAATGTGTTCAGAAAGACGGCCAGTTGTTGAAATCGATCATTTTTTGCTCTTATTCTGGAATCATCCTCTGTGATTGTAACATGCTGATCAATGCTAGGTTCATACCTACATGAGAGAGTGTCTGAAAGCTCCATAATATCTGCCTTCATAGTCCAGGGAGGTGCATCTTGGGTCATTTATATCTACATGAATTGTGATGGAGTACTACTAGTACCTTTAACATAATGGCTTGAGTGCATGTGTGATTTTAGTAAATAATAACTATGCCAAAGCTTCCACTAATGCCCTGTACAATCACTTGCATAAGTGTATAAACTCGACTGTACCAGATAGAATCAAAGCCAGAGTTACCAAGTAAAATCAAGCTGCCATGGTGGACTTCCAGCATCAACCAACTCTACAATAAATGCAAAAAGTTGCCATCCAAGGAAACAAAGACAAGGACCCAACAATGGAAAAGCATCCTCCTCAGCCTTAACAGGCAAGTAAGACTACTTGTCAAATTGTCCAAGAGCTCCTTTGAGAGGAAACCTAGCAAGCACTGCCAAGGATAACCATAAGGCCTTTTACAGCTATGCACGTAACCTATAGGGTAGGACCCAAGCATGTGCAGAACTGGTGGTCAGTGGTATCACACGCACTGACCCCACAGAGATGGCAAACCTGCTAGTGGATAGGTTTGGCAAAAATTTCAGTCCCAACTAGTATCACCACTAAGTACCCTTTTCAATCATAGCCTAACCACAGCCTTTGTTTTTGCAGAATGGAGAAAAGCTACAGCTATTCCCCTCCACAAAGGTGGCCTAACAGACGCAGGGAGTTAGACCTATAGGCTTGACCAGCCGCATCTGTAAGGCCATGGAACATATTATAGACCTCCTAAATAAAAACATAAGTGACCTGCAAACCCAGGATCCTACCCAATTTGGTTTCGTGAAATGCAGATCCTGCCTGTTAAATCTGGTGGATTTATTTGAAACTGTGACCAGAGCCATTGATGAGTGCAAATCTGTGCACACAGCATACCTCAACTTGGCAAGGGTTTTTGACACAATCCCACATTCAGGCATTACTAATATATTTAGCAAACTGAATGTAAACCCCTTTGTTGTAAGATGGGTTGCCAACTGGCTCACAAAGCTGACACACAAAATCAAAGTGGGTGACTTCAAATCAACCAGCAGATCCGTTACCAGTGGTGTGCCACAGGGGTCACTGCTGGGCCCCCTACTGTTTGGTATATAATTCCCAGTAGTTCAGGCCAAAATTAAAGGGTTCTGGCTGACCAAGTTTGCAATCACTGAATCCCCAAATTGTCAGTATACTCCAGGAGGGTCTCGCACAGACCAATGACTGCTATGCAAGTCAGAGTCTCGAACTGAATGCAAAGAAATGCATCATCATTCCCTTCAGCACAAGCAATGTCCCCTCCATGCTATTAAATCAATAACAATACCCTAAGTACCCATGAAGTGGTAAGGGACCTTTGATCACAGGTTGATCGCGACTTTAACTTCGACCACCACGTGTCTACCATTAAAAGGAAAGCTTTCCACATAATTCACTTGATTAGTAAAGGCATCACCTCAAGAGCAAAAGAAGTTATAACCCCCATACTTCGCACTTATCTGGCCCATAATTGAGTATAACTACCCATTTGGTGTGTACCATACTAAGCACCTGCAGTAATTGGACCTCCAAGAGGTTTCTTCCGAAGAACATCAAGGGTGTCCAGAATGTGCCTTACATGGACCGACTAAAGTCCCTGTCACTGTACTCCATATCATGTAGGCTTCTTAGGGGTGACTTAATGCCTGATCTACAGAGCAACCCAAGACCCAAACCTAATGAACTTATTGCATATCCGTAAATCAAATCAGTCTAGGGCTACCCATTCCAGGGACTTAAATGTGGCCTGTGACTTAAATCTGTCCCTCCAACATGTCCTCTTTATCTCTCATTGACTCATTGACTACCACATCTCTGGAACAGGCTACCAATTCATGTGAAACAGTGCATTTTTATGACGCGGTTTAAGAGGAACCTGGATGAGTGGATGGGGCACTGTAAATTCTTACTGGGGATAGTACCCACAACCATCTGGACATGGGCAGTTATCACTAAATGCAATCTTGGGTATTGACTTGTACTTCTGCAGTATTACATTGGGTTGAAATGGCTAGGTTTAAAATGACCGGGTCAATAGCGTAGTTATCTCCTATGAACTATGGATCCTATTTGGCAGATCCTGGCTCCAGATAAGCAATTAAGTGATCTTCAGTCTGGTTAGAGTGGCATCAGTATATCTTACAATGGAGTCCCCTATGATGAGTGTTCTGGGAAGTGTGTGTTTGCCTCAGGGGCTTAGAAAAAAACACCACATATACTGTCAGTCTCAGTAGACCCCAAATACTGAGTGCCTTTGAGCTTGCTGAGGCACAGCTTTGACAATGGGTGGACTAGGTGAGCTTTGTTTAGGAAGATTGCTTAGAAGTGCTTCAGCATGTGTTAAACTATGTGTTGTGTGCCATGATTTTTGCAGGCTGTACGTGTGGTTTTGACAACATGATCTGCACTTGTATGTGGGTTTAGTCTCCAGTGTCATTGTGTAATTAAAGCTCTTGCATACTGTCTGATTCTTGAAAGATTAAGTGGCTGTCAGTAAACCTGAGACAATGGCTGCAAGATGTACATATTCACCAAGCTGGCTACAGAAAAGATAGAAAATTGCATAAACATACTGTCCAGTCTTTTGATTTGTGAACTACAAGGGGGTGGTGTATTGAGGTTAGAAGGCAATTAAGGGTGCTTTGTTGGTGCAGACCAATAAGGGTGCTTTATTGGGGCAGATTATGCTAAATAGTACTAAATTCTACTAACTTTAATGTGTACACAGTACTGAATTCTACTAAATCTGTAGGTATTGCCACTCGCCTACTAGCTGCTGTAAGCTTGTCCATGCACAAGCTATTTGCACTATGTTGCTGCTTTACAGGTTACAATTTTTATGGACTGTTCTACAGAGAAAATGGTGTTTTTGTAGATGTTTGCACATTTACGTGGGTTAGCAGTGCCCTGTATAGTAGCAACGTTTATAGCAGCACAGAAAAAGAATGAGCCCTTTGGCCAGAGAAATGACTGCACCAAGTATTTTTGTGCATTTCCCAACTCAGACAAGGCAAACGCTTCCTGTCACAAGATAAATAAACCTAGTCCTCCTGATGTAAAAACACAGTAGAAGGGACCCACAAGTGTAATGCTAGCACAGCCCACTTAAACCACTAACTCTTTATTAGCCTCATTTTGCATTGGTGCGCACTATGCCATTGCCACAAGACAATGTGGGAAGTAAACTCTGTAACAGCCCCTGCATTGCCACACAAGGCACTCTAAAGCAGACTACACTCTTATTCAACTAACAGATATGAAAACTGTTAGACATTTTGTGCTACTGCACTTATTAGCTGTAGTATATCAAAGTAACTAAAAAAAAAAAAATCCCAAAATATTACTAAGAATTATAAGTGGATTCACAATAATCTTTTGTGTGTGCTGTTTGAAACAGAACTGCTGTCAAAGTGGATTTCTTCAGTCCATTTCTAAAATACATAACTTGGTTAAAGACCCTGTTCTAATCATGTATATTACGTATCAAACTACTGTATTTTTTTATCTTTAACAGTAATATTTAAAGTTGATTAAAAAAAAATAGTTCTCAAGTACGATTTAAATATTTCAAATACTAAATGTGAACTATAAATTAGAAGTTAAATCTGCAACGTCTACAAATTAGACGTACAAAGCAGCAGTAGTATACATAAGTAAACCAATAGATTTAAAATGTAAAACAGAATATTCTTAAGTAATATGGGAGTTTTCAGACTTTACTTAATATGTAGATAGTTAATTAAAAAGGTCAAATGACAAACTTGCTTATCTGAGGTACAGAGAATAAGAAAAAAAATCCTTGACTTATAACCGTTTCACACCAGAGCTGCAGTTCTCATATCACAAATCTTTTCCATGACTTGCTATTATTGTCAGATATGACTGCTGTGTATTTTGAAGATATGATATAACTGATTTTAAAAAGCTTTGTCTACTGTGATTAATCTTGTACTTAGCTGTGGGCTTATCTAATGAAAAAAGGCAAACATTTTAATCCTTGTGGGTTTATCTGATGAAAAGAAGGCAAAAATTTTAATCCTGAGGACTTTATTTTATATAGGTATATATGTATGTGTGTATATATATATATATATATATATATCTATATATATATATATATATATATATATATATATATATATATATATATATATATAGATAGATATGTATATATATATATATATATATATATATATATATATATATATATATATATATATATATATATATATATATATATATATATATAATGAAAACAAACCCAAAGCTGCGGACGAATCAGTACAATTGCAGAGAGTCAAATGTAAAAGTTCAAATAAAGCATATGTCCGAACAATGTTCGTTGAAGCGTTAGTCCCAAACGATAATCCAAAAAACAAGTTCGTTGTTGAAAACCAGGTTTATTAAAACAAAAGCTAAAAAACGTAAGCGCTTTCACTATTTAAAATAGCTTCCTCAGACGTTGTATTTAAATTGTATTTAACTGAATATATAGAGAACAAACCCACATCTCTCGATGCTAGTGAGCAACGTCACTTCCTATAATCAAAGTTAATTACAAAACACGTTGCTAAAATCACGTATTGTGAACATAGTACATAAAAAATATATATATGCAAATATATGTAAATGCTACATTTTGGAACCAGGCTAAAATAAAGCAGTGTGACATAAGATGGTACGATAAAGAATATATATATAATGTGCCGATCTTACAATTGACAGTCACAAGGACTGTGTACTATGATCCCAAATGGTAACGTAACTAACCAACAATGAAAAAGTTACGTAGCGACAAATGCATCAGGCTCTATCCGTTGTATGTCCAGTGCTGCTGACATCAAAATTGTTGCAAGCACAATGCCCAAATTGTCTATAGCAGTCGCTACATCTAAGTGCATTGGAAAGCAATGCAAATGCATACTGTGCATTTAATATTACTGCAAAAGTTTGTAATCAAAATATTAATCATAAAAGTAATAAATTATACCCCACTTTCTATAACAGTCACAACATCTCTCTGCATCCATAGAGCAATGCCTGACCAAGCCATATTAATAATACTATTACAAAAGTTGATAATAAAAATAATAATAATTAATGGCTATAAGGCACATATAGTCATATGGCTATGTACAAATGAATGCTGTATACATTAGTGTGTTGATGTCGGTAATATGAGGCT
>NC_056732.1:1671660363-1671662863 GCF_019279795.1 Protopterus annectens
TGAAGGGATGAGTGAATTCAACCACATGTTTGACAGTTTTGGTTTTTGTTACATGAAAATGTTGATTAAGAAAAATGATGAGAAACTCTCAAATTTAATACACGAGGTTGATGATTTAAACCATGAACTCATCACTAATTAATTATTTTTTAAATGGAATGATTTGTACAACAAACAGTTCACCATGGCACAGCAGAAAGCCACCACTATATTTCAAAGAAAAAGTAGGAAAATAGTCCGTGATGTGGACCTATATTATAACAACAGAGCATATATATGGCCCAAAAACTATAGGGATGGCGGGAGTGACAGACATCAAAGGTATGATGATAGATACACGGACAGAAATGTAAATTTTCGGGGTGGAAGATCCCCCCCCCCCCCAGAAAAACGCATACACTCCAAACCATATGAAAAGGAGATAAGAAATACTGGAACTAATAATGTTACTGCTAGTCCTTGTCCCGATACAGCACACATGGCGTGTAACCTAGCACCCATTGTAAATGTTCATGTTCCAATACAGGAGGAAAAGAATCAGGTTATGAGCTCATATAATGGGTTCAAAGTTTTTAATTATTCAAATGCTGACATATCAGATGACTTTTACAGTTTATTTTCTAAAGGAATGAAATACATACCGACTGTGAGATTCAATTTAGTCGACATCATAACTGAATTTAAACTGTATTGTCGGAGACTGAATTTAGCCTTACAATTTAAAAACAATAAAGGTATTAACCATGTAGGAAATTATGAACTTAATAATGAACTTAATAAAAAAGCATTTGTCAACGATGATGGTGAACACCACGGGGGAGAACAGGTCGTACTAAATTAAAGAAGCACATATATACCCTGCAACCACGCAGTAGCAGCCAGTTACGAGAAATTGGTTTGTCAGGACTATACAGTCTTTATAAAGTATTAAAGACTGACAAGTCTGCTATGTCAAACAAAAAGGATAACTTAACCGTAGGTGAACGAAATTGTCTACACTCAATAGTAAACAATAATGAAGTGAGGGTTATGAAACCTGATAAAGGGGGAGGTATTGTTTTATACAATAAAATGGACCACATTAACGAAATCTACAATATATTATACCAATCAGGGAATTATGAGGCCATTTCTCTTAACGAAGTTAATATTGGCCACAGGAGAATCGATTTAGCTGTGGAAGAATATGTTGTTGATCACAGAATTACAGACGAGGTGTATCAGTTCTTGAAAGTTGAATTCCCCACTTTAGCTACAATTATTGGTATACCCAAAGTACACAATAATATGGAACACCCCCCGTTTAGACCCATTATTTCGGGTAGCAGGTCCAAAACTTTTCCCCTGGGCGTAGCTATCGACAAATGGGTGAAGCACATTTACAATAATATTCCACATCTCATTAAAGATTCATGGATGTTTCTGAGGAATTTAACACTACAACTATGGAATGAGAATCTCAACTATATGACTATTGATGTAATCGATTTATTCTCGTGCATACCAAAAGAAATTGGTCTGGAGTATTTTTGCAACAGTCTTAGAAAATTTTCCAACATGGAATGGGACAGGATTAGCCTTATTGTTGACATGATGGGCCTAGTATTGGACTATAACTTTATACATTTTGAAAATGAATATTTTAGACAGACAAGGGGTGTCGCAATGGGAGCAGCATGCGCACCCATTTTTGCTAATCTTGTCATGCTGGAATGGGAAAACCTATACCTATTTAAAAGCGAATTTTTTCAACATATTGCCTATTATTCAAGGTTTTTGGATGATCTTTTCATGCTATGGAAGGGTCCAGAAGACTTGATTCAGCCTTTTTTCGAGTATATTAATAATACCACTGATTTTTTAAAGTTTACATACAATCTCAACAAAAAGGGCATAGCCTATCTGGACACTTACGTTAGCCATGGTAGCGATAGATTCATCTCCTGTATCTACAGGAAGCCTACATTTTCCAATGATTATTTGGAATTTAGTAGTAACCATCCCAAATATGTTTTTAAAAATGTTGTCAAAGGACAGTGTATACGAGCCGCCCGTATGTCATCGACAAGAGAAGTTTTGAATAACGAACTTGAACTCATTAGGTCCATGTTCAGTATGAGAGGATACCCGAACACCCTTATTAACGATGTTGTCCTATATATTAGTAAAGAATGGGGTAAAAAATATCTACCTTTATTGGGCATCTCCACACCTGGAGTTTCACCATTGGACAACAAACCAAAGGAGGGATTTAACAATAGGGTCTGTGTTTTAATGTATTCCCCCACAGTCCAACACATCGAAAATATAATGAGTCAGCACTGGAATTTATTTACCAAGAATGATGATCTGGTCTTGACTTTGGGGCCTTATCCTAAATTCGTATACAAAACAGGATATAATCTCAAAAGGATTTTGGAATCTAATAGAAGTGATAAAAAAGGGCACCAACCGCACAAGAAAATGTGGTACATGTAATCAATGCTATACTATTAACGAC